>NW_005842072.1:481039-517470 GCF_000455745.1 Alligator sinensis | reverse complement strand
GAGTGCAGAGGAGAGCCACGTGTATGATCAGAGGTCAGGATAACAGACCTTATGATGAGAGGCTGAGAGTCATGGGATTCTTCAGCCTGGAAAAGTGCAGGCTCAGAGGTGATCTGGTGGCCACCTATAAGTTTATTAGGGATATTCACCAGGATCTGGGGGAATGTTTGTTCACCAGAGCGCCCCAAGGGATGACAAGGTCGAATGGTCACAAACTCCTCTGCAACCGTTTCAGGCTGGACATAAGGGAGAACTTCTTTAATGTCCGAGCCCCCAAGGTTTGGAATAGACTGCCACCGGAGGCGGTTCAAGCACCCACTGTGAACACCTTCAAGACACTTTTGGATGTTTATCTTGCTGGGATCCTATGATCCCTGCTGACTTCCTGCCCCTGGGCAGGGGGCTGGACTCAATGATTCTCTGGGATCCCTTCCAGCCCAAATGTCTATGAAATCTATGAAAGGTGTTGCACCTGGGGAGGAAGAACCAGAAGCATACCTAGAGGCTGGGGAACTCCCTTCTTGCCACCACAGAGGCAGGAAAGGATCTTGGAGTCACTATTGATTCCAAGATGAAAATGGGCCACCAATGTGGGGATGCAGTCAGGAAGGCTAACCGCACCTTGTCATGCATCCATAGATGGATCACGAGTAGGTTCAAGGAGGTGATCCTCCCCCTCTATGCGACATTGGTCAGGCCACAGCTGGAGTACTGCATCCAGTTCTGGGTGCCGCACTTCAGGAGGGATGTGGATAGCATTGAGAGCGTCCAGAGGAGGGCCACTCACTTGATCAGGGGGCAGCAGGGTAGGCCCTATGAGGAGGGGCTACGAGACCTGAACCTGTTCAACCTTCACAAAAGAAGGCTGAGGGGGGATCTGGTGGCTGCCTATAAACTTGCCAAGGGGGGCCAGCAAGCAATGGGAGAGTCCCTGTTCCCCCAAGCACTACCAGGAGTGACAAGGAACAACAGCCGTAAATTGACTGAGAGTAGATTTAGGCTAGACATCAGGAGGCGCTACTTCACAGTCAGGGTGGCTAGGAGGTGGAACAAACTTCCAAGGGAAGTGGTGCTCACCCCTACCCTGGGGGGCTTCAAAAGGAGGCTAGATAGACACTTAGCCGGGGTGATTTGACCCCAGTATCCTTTCCTGCCCATGGCAGGGGGTTGGACTTGATGATCTGCTTAGGTCTCTTCCGACCCTATCAACTATGAACTATGAACTCCCTGGCTTGCTCCTGTGGCTATATGAAACTCAGGGCCATCTAAATCCCAAGCCTCTAGGCTTGAGTCTGCACATAGGATTCCTGCCAAATGATTTGGAAGCATCCGAAGCCCCAGGTGAGAGTGGAGGGTGTAATAGTAGTAGGGTCACATATGATTTTTGAAAGACTAACAGATTTGGAATTGATTTGGCTGATTTAACTTGAAACATGAAACATTTTCCTTAAAAAAAAAAAAAAAAAAAAAAATCAACCTTTTGGCTAAGATGAAATGTCGCATACTTTTGGCATTATGGGGAGGATGTCATGGCTGGTGCTGGTTCTCCTGGTGATGTCATGATATTTCAGTACTTCTAGGCCTGGTGCCAGTTCCCTTTGGAGGGAACACCCACCCATTTTTTAAAGGGATATATAGACACAGACATACAGTTTCCCATCACTGTGTTTGCCCTGTATGCCCTGCATGGACCATGTGTTTTGTATGCCCTGCATGGACCATGTGTTTTATAGCCTTGCTCATTGTTCACTTCATTTAATCAACTTCATAACTGGCTTCCATTATTGAGCACATAGCATATTATGGGGTCTGTGTTGTTACATATCATAATGTTTTACTTATTCCTGTTACCATTATCAATGACAAAGTTTGCAGTTTCTATTATATCATTCTGATGCCATGATAAATCATTCATCATGTATGTGTATAGCTAAGAAATGAGCTGCAGGCAAGTCATTTAAGTCAGGCTGAGCTGACATGATTTTTTTAGTCAATTTGTAACTAAATCATACTATAAAATATGCATATTGCATTATTATATGCATTTATGATCAGACTTTCATGTGGTATTCAAACCATTACTCTATTTTTATTGACACCATTAAAAACTCTGCTATTAACTTTAGTGCACAATAAAAGTTATAATGTAGGCAGCAACATTCTACATAGCTGAGAGTCCACTGAATTTTTCCACTCAAATATGGGCTTGTTAATGAGTGAAGAATACTCTCTCAATATTTTATGAGTTCACGGAAGATTTCTCATATTATATGTATTACTCAGAAATAAGAGAATAATGAATCTGTTTCCTCATCTTGTGATACTCATATCACTCCTTGGCTAAGTGGAAGACATATCCAGGCCCTTAAAAGTAGAACAGAATAAAAGTCAATTTCTATTTCTTGGAAAATTCTGACATTAAAAAATAATCCAAATAAGGGAGTGCGTGTGTGTGTGTGTGTGTGTGTGAGAGAGAGATGGAGAGGAGTGGGGGAGGGAGAGTTCCTGGGAAACTTAAAACATTTCAATTTAATTTTTCTGAGACAAAATAGAGCAGCTGGTTCCCCTGACTCCCAGGGACTCCTCATATTGTCCCTATTCCTAGGGACTTCCTGGACTGTTCCCAGAAGTCAGGGCTGAAGAAAGGCCTAGAGTCAAGGGAGTTCTCTGCTCTGGAGCAGGGTTTTTGGAAGCTCTGAAATTTCTGGCTCTAGCTAGCCCTTCCAGGTTTCCTGCCATTGAACAGGGAGCCTGGAAGTCATGAGAACTTTTTCTCGGACTGTGGCTCTTAGCCACAGGCTACCTGCTGCAGAGCTGGGAGCCTAGACAAGTGATACTTTACCTTCTGGCCCTGTGGGCTGAATGAATGGCTCAGGGTTGGTCCTGAGATGTATCCTATATAGGACTGGCATGCAGGGTTGGTCCACAGATGCTATCCAGTGTGTTGGCCTGGCCTCACATGCTAGATCCAGGTGCAGCCCAACTTTGTGTGCCAGCCTGGCATCATGCACTGGCTTGGCCCTGAGTATGAGACTGTGTCATCCAACCCCTGGAGTTCCCCGGAGGTCTGGAAATCTGATGGTGGGGGAGCAGTGGCATCATCAATTGCTGTGGCTCTGCAAGTCAGGGCAATTAATACTGCCACCACTCCCTCAGTGCCAAAATTCCAGACATATGAGGAGCCCTATTGGCTGAATGACACAGCCCCATAGGCCAGATTTGTCCCACTTGGCTGCAGGCTGAGCACCACTGGCCTAGAGCATGAACACCCCCTGCGAGTACTGCAGTTCTAGGATTCTTGAGTTTGCAGTCAGGGAATGGGGTAGGGAAGGGTGGTCCTTGGCACTGGGACAGTCAGTATGGTGGGGTTTCCCTGGACTCTGGAAGTCTCAGGATTCTTAGCTGCATGCAAGGATAGGTGGCAGGAAATTAGAACGATCCCTATGCTTTAGTGAAATACTTCTGAAAAACATTTTTTTCCCAATAAATTGACATTTTCCTATAGAGAAGCATGTTGGAAACTCTAGACTAAGTCAGCTTCCCAGTGCCAAGAAACTAGTGGCACAAAATCTGGGGATCCTTTAAATGTAGTTCACTGTCAATACACATACAATGGTCCCGAAGTAAGAAGGTCAACAGTGAGTGGGTCAGACTTTTCTTCCAGGAAGTGGGTATTCTTGGTGTTTCTGATGTTGTGTCTTGTAGTTGTGTGTGAGGATATTCAGTGGTGATTCTGAGGAATCCTTAGGTGAATGGTGCTTGAGAGGCACCTTCCATTTCTGTGTTCCTATCACAACCCAATAGCAATGCCTAGTTACTTGGGAGCAGCTCTGGTACAAGAATTTGACTCCAACTAGAGCCCATAGCAGAGGAGAAATCTTCCTGCTGCTTACATATCTTCATCCCTTTCTCAGCTACCTCTACCTGGAGGCTTGGCTAACCTCAAACCAATAATACATATCTTCCTAAGAATCCAAACTTTCCTGTATCCAAAGAAAATAAATGTCAAAAGACTATGTATCAGCTTCACCTGGTGACACCTGTCTAACAATAATAACTGGAAAGAACAATCTTGATAATCTAATCCATTCCCTTCATTAACTCTTTTTATCATAATTATCCAGATTATATTGGTGCCTAGAAACCATGAACAAGAGAGGAGATCTGTTGCCCTATACACTATGCTGTCCTTGTAGCAAGAGTTTGGATTGATAGGGCCTTCAGTTGTAGTCTCTGTCATGCAGGGAGACTATGGTGCCTGTGTAAAACCAGTTCAGGTCAACATAGCTCTGCGAAGGCACAATAGTGTGTCTGGGCATGAGGAATTGTGGGATTGGATCTAAACAGAAAAGCTAGACAAAGGTGGGGGTATCATTGTTGTTACTATCCCTATTCACAAATGAGGAGCTGAGGTGTAGAGAGATTATGATTTAACCAAAGTCACATAAAGTGGATTGAATTTGACATTTTGTTATGTGCAAGATCTAGCACAACAGAGCCCCAATCCAAATAAGAATGTTTTGGTAATAGAAAAAAAATCAAGTATTAAGCAATTAGTTTAGACCTCGAATTAGAAAGGGTTCCTTTCCTGGCATGCCCCTGTCAACTGTCCTTCATCATGGACTGTGCCAAACAGTCTAGTCCCAAATCTAACTGTATTTTTCATAATTTTAATTTCCCTTTGCTTTAACTGTTCTAAATTATTTTTAGAAATAATAAGATACTTTATACTAATGAAAGTCACTTGGGCTAAACCTATGAGACTGACAGCTTTTACATTTCTTGCATAAACAATTTTTATGTCCCTAAATTGACATTTGTCTACATTATGTCATATATTTGGGCCTTGGCAGGTTGAGATTTAAGTACCCAAGGAGATTAGAAGGCAACGTTGCTCTTTAACAGACATCTACATCAATTATTTTTTACATGGGAGCCCTCATATTGCAACTATGGTTAGCTGGGAGTAAGGAGCTCTAAAGTTTCAAATATTGTTTTCCATATAGAATACACTCCCTCCTCAAAAATCTGAACACTTAAAACAGCCCTTAAAATTTACTTTTCCTTTGTGGTTCTTTGTTTATCCGGAAGGCATTGTTAAAACCATGAAGCCAGACCTAAGTGCACTTTAATTCTTCATGTAGGAGTCTATTTCTTTATTAAAGTATTGCTGCCAATTGTGTCCTGCTTAGGTTGTGAAGATGGTCACCATGGTAATCTCAAGTCAGCTTTATTTATCAGCATTCAGGATGTGTAATTGAAAGACACTGGAGTATCCTCAGGATAGATAATTTCAACTTTCCATAATTGAAACCTTGAAATTGTTATTTTAACAATATATTTCTAGTGTAAAACATCTGTACCAGTTAAGAATTATTTCGTCTCTCACTTTTTAAGTGGAATTTTGTTTATGGAGTTATAAACTCCTGAAGAGAGGGGCACAGAATAACCTTGAATATTAGAAGAAACCATTTCTTAATTTATTTCTTTATTATCCTGTCTTCTGAACAGCAAATTCCACTTATTTCCTTTACTGAAAATAACCAGATGCCTTAGTACATTTTTGTGTCAAGAGGGTCTTGTTAGAAGAATTCAGTAAACAAATACTCCCCATCTATAGCACATCACTATAAAGAAATAAGGATGGTTTACCAAGAGAGTTCTTCTGTTCTACCCCCGCCTCCTCCCTCAAAGATTTTATAGTTGTCTCAGGTACAGGACAGGGCCTTATCCTTGAGTAGGGGTATTCTTGATTGGCTTAGAAAGATGAGTTTTTTCTTTACTGGCTAAACCTTACTTTTTTTTTTTTTTTAACCTTAATGTCAACTTGAATGAAGCCAATTTTGTAAAGCAATGAGGATGTAGTTAGCGTTCTGTTATAAAATGATCCATTATAACCAAAATCATATTCTTAATTTACAGGTGAAATCTTGGTATCAGTGAAATCTATGGGAGTTTTACCATATATTTCAATGACTCCAGGATTTTATCTTATATATATTTTAGAACCATATACTAAAGCTATTGGGAATTCAGTTTCACAAAGGATTTAGAGATTTTGAAATGTGCTTTTCTTTAAAATCAGCAGTAAAATTCTCTACAAAAACGTTTTTACTATATTGTATCTATCGAAATGTTTGACAAAATCCAAATGTTACTTTTCTGACATGTTTAATTCTAATATAATAAAGGGCTTAGTCCGCCTGTCTGTCTGTCCATAATGCTCTTGGAGCACACTGATTGGTTACTGAAACAACCAATCAGAGTGCTCCAAGAGCGTTATGGACAGGAGGTGGCAGGGATGGAGGAGACAAGGTGCGGGGGTGAAGTCAGTGCCTCTGGCCTTGCCCTCCTTCTGCCCCTGGCCCTGCTCCTTGAAAGTGGCAGTGGTGTGGGGTGCTGGGGGAGGGGACAGTGCCAGTCATTCTTGACGGGCAATTCGCTAGTATTATAATAATATATGAGAGAATATAACACAAGAATTATTCCAGGTCAAAATGGAATATTTCAATATTATCAGAATTTTAATCTGTGAAACAAAATGCTTTATTGATACATTTAGATGTAAGGAAAACTTAATTTTCTGTTGGAAAATGGTTTTACTGAACCATTGTAGCATATGTTTACTCATAGAGGGTAATACCTCATTTCTTGAGTAGTTTTGGTGGTACCATGATTCCTTTGAGACTGCTTAAGAAGTATTCCTCAAGAGAAGTAAATCATTTCTGGTGTTTCCATAAATATCATACATAACTATCATGTAGAAATAGAGGGAAATGTACTGAAATATTTTCTTGTCTACAGAAAGTAGTGTTTTCTAGTGGACACAATAACAAACACTTCAAAATGTTTTTCCAGTCTGTCACGGGGGCAATCAGCTGAAAGAGCCCCAAACCACATACTGGGGACCTGTAGGGCGGGGACCATGCACAAAAGAAAAAAAAAATAACACAAGAAAAATGCTTACCTGCAGCAGGACCTGCGGCACAGCCAGAATGAAGGAGGGAACCCACTCAGGTTGTAAGCTAAGACTTTTTTCAGCCGAAGCTGGCCAGTGATGTCATTGGCAATCACCGTCCATTGGAAATACAAAGGACCACCGGTGAAGGTTGGGGGAGAGAGGGGAAGAGAGAGTCAGTGAAGACTCTCAGTGCCAATGGCGCAGACGTATTCAGAAGGAAAGAGAGAGCCAGCAGAGCCTCTCTATACCAGCAACAACTGGCGTGCTCGGGAGGAGGGAGAGCTGGCGGAGGCTCTCTGCACTGGCAAAGGCTGGTGTGCCCGGGAAGCAGGATAGCCAGAGGAGGCTCTCTACGCTGGCAGAGACTGGTGCGAGCACTGGCAGAGACTGGTGCGAGCACCAAAAGAGGAAGCCCATCAGGGCAGAAGTAGGCTCGGCAGCAGCTCGCAGCACAAGCAGTGGCTGACCAGACCAGAAAGGACCATGGGGCACTGGAAGCAGAATGCCTCAGACGATGTCGGGGGAGAGTGATTCTGTAAGCTGCATTCGACGGCGTGAGGGGAGTAACGGCCCAGGAAGAGAAGCTGTGCTCAACTGTGGCCAGACAACGGGTCATCTCCCAGAGAGGTCCTAGGTACCGGGACTGGGATACTGACTAACAGGGATGAGGACGAAGAGATTTTTGGAGAGAGTGACGAGGAGGCACCTCCATATCCTAGCAGTAGGGCTGGGGAGGAAACCAGATGGACCCTCCCCAACTCATAATTTTGTTTCGTTCTTTTTTTGCTTTGCCTCGTTTTGGAGGGATTGTGTGGTGGGATAAACAAAGCCAGGGGACTAAGTCCCCTAGCCAAAAAAGCAGTCCCAGTTAAAGGACGAGAGCGCAGAATAGGGGCGCTGGCAGGGCAGCTCCTTTCCGTCCTTCCTTTTTTTTCCATTTTGGTAGCTGTTTGATCTTTCGGGTCCCAGCTTGAGGCAGCTTAGGGCAGGAGACGGCCCAGCTTAGGCCAGATAGTAGATCAGTTGAGCCACCACAGGAAAAAGTGCTTGGGACGCAAGGCTCAAGAGAACATTGGGGTCCAGAGCACAACAGCATCGGAGGAGCGGTCGACAAGATCCAGTGACCCATCAAAGGTTGACATGAGGCTAGGGTGTAGAGGAGGTGGAGCACCACGGATGGACACCTAGCAGACTACCCACCGCTGAGGAGCCCCTGGCAGTTTGCCCTCCCACTGAAATTACATTCAAAGTTGTGGCAGGCGAGTCTGGGGGTGGCCACCTAGGTGATAAGCATCTACCTCATGGTTTACAAGAAACCTTGGGACATCCATTACCGACTGTCTGGGCCAAGGCTGCACGTGAATGGCTCTTCAAAGCCAGGCAGTCACACAGTCCTTTTTAAGTCAACAGTAGGCACATCTATACATGACCCTATGGCAATGTAGTGATGTGCTACATTGTTGTATGGTGCACTACGGCAATGTAGCGATCACGTGGGTCCACACGATTGCTAGCTTTGTCACCATAGCAGCACACTCCCTGCTTATAGCAATGTAGCAGGGAAATTTAAGAGTGCACTGCTGGTACGGCACAGTACGGGTGGTTACTGCATTGTGTAGTAGCACTTCCAAAAGGAAGTACTAAACCACAGTGCAGTAAGAAGGTCACTATATGGCAACATGTAGATGTGCCCAGTATTTCCTAGATGCTCCACCAGCGAGAGCAACCTAACAAAGCAAATAAGTAGGAAATTAATCTGATATGTTTTACAGAGAGTTGGATTTGCAGTGGAGGTCCCAACTTCAGGGAGTTCAGGTCCAGTGCTAAATTACTTTTGGCAATAGAGGTAATTTAGTTTATAAAATTATCCCAATGTAGGACATAGTTAGCAAATGTGGATGTATGAAATCCCCTGCAACCCAATATTTTCTCCACCTAGTATTCCAGGCCCTTTTTAAAAAGGCTTTGTAGAATTTCTTCCATGAATTTTACATGTCAATTCCTTGCATATTATCTTGAATATACGCACACAGGTAGATAATATAAAACTGCTGTTGAGATATTAGATGAATAGCAATGCTTTGAATATGCAGATCATTACAACTTTATATTAATCTGCATGACGTTAAGACTGCATGTGGAATTGTGTACATATCACAGAGAATATAGTTTTTACAGGAACTTAGAATTATACAACTGATTCAAATAGACATATTCTTGTATTTGATCTGCTGTGGAATTAACATTAATTTCAAGTAGTATCTCTCAGAAGTATTATATAACAAACATGGGAACTGAGACGGTAGGTCAGCTTCAGTGCAAATGTTACAAATTGGGGAAGGGGAGATGAAGGGAAGAGGACTTCTGAGGAGCTGCTCTTTATGAGAGTCCCAGTGGTGTGGATTGTGAAATACAAATAAGAACTAATATAAGCAATGAAAAAGAAGCCAATGCATTTAATCATGACTTAGAAATTAGATATTGTTAAACTAAAACAAAATGCTATATAACTGTTGTCTCAGTTACAAAGTACCTAGGATGAATTGAAGAGACTGGCTTCTCTGTATTTCATTAGAAAAAAGCTATGATCAAGTATCAAAATCTGTTTGACAGCAAAAAGATCAGAAGATTTAGTAGCTAAGTATTTATAACCAGCACCAACTGGCAAACAATGCAACATCTGGCCTTTTCATCAAAGCAGAAATGATAAATAGGCAAGCAATAGGCTGCCTAATCAAAAGGAAACAAAGCATTGACAAATAAAATAGAGCATTAATAATGGATAATAATTATGGGGATCACATGACCTGGCAGAACAGCTGAGTGAAGTTCTAAAGTAATGAGTAAAACTCAAAGAATCTAAAGGATGTGAATGAACAGGCTTATGTGGAACAAGGTGTTCTCATAAAACAGAACAAAGAGAAACCTCCTCAGACACTCCATTCCCTCTAGAAAGAGTTTTTCACTGTAAATTCTGTATATGTTGTAAAATATTAATGGGAACTGTGCCCTTTGGGAGCCTAATGCCACAACCTTTTACTACCAGGAATAGAGGTTACTACTCTGAGTTCGCCTGTTGGCCAAGAATTGACTGAAACTCCTGATTTTTGTCTCAGTAAGGACTGCTGTTTGTGAAATGCATTGAATCAACCAGCCAAAATGGACCTCCCATAATTGTTGAATGGTTAATCTATTAGTAGAATAACCTAAACAGTAATAAATCTTTCTTCTAATGATCTAATTTATTTCTAATAAATATTAATGAAAATGAATTGCAGACTTATCAGGGAGGGGCTATGGGAAAAAGCCCCACTTGAATGCAATCCTCTCAGAGAAAGTTACCACATTTTTGTAAGGTACAGGTATATTTCTGTTGTGATTATGCATTGCTATTGTCTCAAACACTTACAAACAGGCTTCACTGTAATTAAGTTAATCAGTAAACTATATAACCTCTGGCCTGAGTCACTCCTTCGCTAGTCTTAAAGGAAATTCTAGTTATAAGGAAAGCCACAGGATGTTAATGCAACAGGTCTGGGGTAGTTCAGTTCATATGTACTGACTAGACAAAAAGGAAGAGAAACTCACTTGTTTAGTGTGAGTTTTTCAGGATTTGTCACGGAAATGGCCAGACTGAAGACTGCTAAAGGTAGGTTGTTGTTCAAGCTCATGTTTGGTCTATCAGACAACAGGTATGGTTTGTTTAACTCTATGAACCAGTTTGGTGCTAGAGCCAGGCATTTACATGCTTGAGAGCAGTTTCTTTAACAGTCGAAACAATTACCTATCCTGTGTTTCCTAGATCAATTTACTCTTTGTTCTTTTTAGCTTAAAAGCCATTTTCTCACATGGATATTCTGTATTGTTATCTTTATTAGCAGTAGGCTCAGGGCCTTTAGCTTTCATTTGCTTGATCTGTTTTATTCTTGGTTTTATATTGACAAAACCATATTGTTTGCACTAAAATGTAATATCCCTTTGATTTCTGTTATAATGCAGCTGCAAATGCATCATTCGATACCCAGATATATTTTAAATATAATACTGAAAATAAAGGATTTGATTATCAAAAAATATTCTATGATGGCCTACTTCTGATGGTGAAGTTTATTTTGATTTTACTGGAATTAGAGTTAGAGACAGCAAATGACCTGGTGGAGCAGAAGGAACCTAAGCAAAGTTTTCAAATAATGAGAAAAACCTGAAGGAATTTAAGGGATGCTACCAAGTGTTTTTCTGTTTGTTTGTTTGTTTTTTAATAACCCCACCCAAAATATTCACAGCCACAGTTTGGGGAGGGAAGAGGAAAATCTTTCAGCAAATCTCACCTGCAAATTATATTGTGAAGAAATATTCATAAAATGAGGGCCAGATGCAGCAGGTAAAAATTACCTCCAGTAACGCTGGTAAAGTTGGAGACATTTTGTGAAATTTGTCTAGATTGTTTTTGCAAAACATAACCCCAAGTGTGCAGCTGTAAGTGATATTATATTAGTTTACATTCCAATGATCCTATCTTGGAAATTATTATATAAAAATGCAATAAAATACCAAGAACATAGGAACATAAAACATTTCTGGAATATAACAGACCTGCTTATGGATCCCACTTTCACTGTTTTATTCTCTTTTAACTCTCTTGAACTCTGTGGAATAATCTGCTTTTTTGTGGTATGAGATCAGAATCTGGATTATACATTGATGTATCGATAAAGCCTTATGTGCATTTTAGATGGCAAGATGAGACCAGTTTTCTTTTCTTATAAGAAAATAATTTTTGAGGCTCAGAAAGCTTTGCAGTGTGTAACCTATTGACCACAAGTTGCTTTTACGATGTGATTAAGGACACTGATGTATGCTGAGTGCCTCCTTCAATATACTGAGTGACGGGAATTGAACCAATTTTATGGGATCAATATAAATGTTTAATTCCAGTAATTTCAAAACATTTCATTTGATTTCAGCCTTTAAGCTTTTTTTGTAAAACCCCCCAACTTTTTAATTGTTCTTTTAGTAAAAAAAAAAATCATTTCAAATTGAAAACTACATATTTCATTTAAAAATGCTAAAAAGAAACTGAAGTTTTGTAGAATTTAAAAAAAATTCAGTTGGGAGATTTGATGAAACATCACATTTTAAGAACAGCTTTGGTTTTGACAAAATGACATTTTCTGGGGGAAAAAAATCAATGGAAAATTCCCAGCTCTACTTTTTTATATGAGAAGGCCCACCAGTTTGCTATAAATCATTTTTAATCTGATTTTTTTTAAGGCAGTACAGACCAATTTAGCAATCTGATTTCTTTTTAACATATACCAATTCTGGAGCCCTTAAACTAAAATAAACTAAGTACAGGATTTTGCACCAATTTAACTAAAATGGTTTAATATAATACCTCAGGTCAAATGCATCAAATTTCTTATCTCGGCTAGGTTTACTGTAAGTGTGTTTGAAAATCAAAGTCAGCCCGTCATTGCCCTGTTGTCTGAGTGCCTCTCCAGTTATTAAAGTGTAGGCATGACTTTTCTTCTCTCCCTACTTCTGCCCGCCTTCCCCTGCAATCTCTTTATTTCCCTGTCAAAAATCAGTTTTAGTTTATTTTGATTTTTTTAAATATGATGTTATTGTGGGATGGCTAAGCCAAAGAAGTGAGATGTGTGAATTTATTCAGGATTAGCCAAATACAGTAAGGTCTGTGTGTATTACATTTCTTTTGGAAAGAAGTGTACATATCAGGTTACTATTTTTGTGAGTATCTACAATGCATATTTATCTACATGAGTCTAACTAAGTGGTCCCAGCTGTCCCCACTGAAAAATCTCAAATGTATTTGGTTTTATTTTTGGAAAGGATGCTACTGTCTTTTGCTGCTCTTTTCAAACCCTGTGCAGATCGGAAAAGTGGAACAAAGCTTTATGGAAATTCTTATGAATGCTGACATGTGTTGTTTTTTTTTTAATTATGGGATCTTCCTACTCCTCTTTATATAACATATTCAGCCAAATGACAGGCTAGGTTCCTATGATTAATAGATTTTGCTCAAAACAGACACTACATGAAGAATGCTGAACATTCTAAACAAGTAACAGTTATAACAAATTTAACATATAATTGACACAGGTGGGACACCTACTCACTAGCGATAAGGCTATACAGGCTACAAAGCAGGGGAAATGATGCTGAAAGGAAACCAGCATGGGTTCGTCACAAGTAGATCCCGCCTGACAAACCTTATAGCCTTTTATGACCAGGTCACACACTGCCTTGACACAGAAGCTGAGGCTGATGTAATCCACCTGGATTTTAGGAAGGCCTTTGACACAGTTTCTCATCCTATTCTCATAGGGAATCTAACGGGCTGTGGAGTGGATGCCTACACAGTCAGGTGCATGGCCAACTGGCTTAGGGACCGCACCCAGAGCGTGGTGGTGGACGGGTCATTTTCAACCTGGAAGGAGGTGGGCAGTGGGGTCCCACAGGGTTCGGTCCTTGGACCGGTGTTATTTAATATCTTCATCAGCGATTTGGATGAGGGTGTGGAGAGCACCCTCTCCAAGTTCGCAGATGATACCAAGTTATGGGACAAAGTTAACACATCGGTGGGCAGGGAGCAGATACAGGCCGAGCTGGACAGTTTGGATCAATGGGCGGAACAAAATGGGATGCAATTCAACAAAGATAAATGTAAGGTACTCCACCTAGGAAGGAGGAATCCCCAGCACACCTATAGGCTGGGGGGGGGACCTCCTCAGCAACTGAGAGGGATCTTGGAGTCATAGTTGACTCCAAGATGAACATGAGCCGGCAGTGTAACGAGGCCATCAATAAAGCCAATTGCACCTTGTCATGTATTAGCTGATGCATGACCAGCAGATCCAGGGAGATGATGGTCCCCCTCTATGCGGCATTAGTCAGGCCGCAGTTGGAGTACTGTGTCCAGCTTTGGGTGCTGCACTTCAAGAGGGACACGGAGAATCTGGAGAGGGTTCAGAGGAGGGCCACTCGCATTATTAGTGGCCTCTGGGAAAGACCATACAAGGGGAGGTTGAGAGATCTGGATCTCTTCAGCCTTCACGAGAGATGTCTGAGGAGAGACCTTGTAGCCGCCTACAAGTTTATCAAGGGAAGACAACAGGGAACTGGAGATGCGCTGTTTACCAGACTGCCCCTAGAAGGAACTAGGAATAATGGGTACAAACTAGTGGAGACTAGATTTAGGTTAGACATTGGGAAGAAATTTTTTACAGTAAGGGTGGCCAGAATCTGGCATGGGCTTCCAAGAGAGGTAGTGCTATCACCTAACTTGGAAGTCTTCAAGTGGAGGCTTGACAGTCACCTGGCTGGGGTCATCTGACCTCGGTCCTCTTTCCTGCCAGGGGCAGGGGGTCAGACACAATGATCCTTTGTGGTCCCTTCCAACTCTACAATCTATGAATCTATGAATTACCAAGGCCTTTATTTCACACTAGATCTTTCTTGCTGACAAAAATTAAATCCTTGCAAACTCCAAATCTTAAATGTTTTTCCTTTATGGTTGATGACAGATACCAATAAGCATCTGAGGGCTGAGGCACTAGATTAGGGTCAGTTAAATTCCATACTTTCCATGTTCTTTGTGTAGATGTGATATCTTTTATTAGACCAACTGAGTAGTTGGAAAAAAGGTCTTAGCAAGCTTTTGGGTGCAATCACCCTTCTTCAGGCTTAGGGAGTCTCTGATGTTCTGAGACTCCAAGGAATGAAAGAAGCTAAAAGTGTGATAGGATGTCAGTGAGAATGTAAATAGGTAGAAATTAAGAAAACAAAAGGTAGAGCAGGGAAGGGGGCAGGGGGGAAGTGTTGGGGAAGAAAGCCAAAGGTAAGGGAGGCTCTATAGTAGTAGTAATTCAAGGTAGAAAAGAGGCTGTCTGTGAAAAAGGAAATAGCTGGAAATTAGGAAGACAAAGGGCAGAAAAATAGAGACAGGGAAGGGACTTTACCTTACATGTCTGTGGAGCATCATATTTGTAAATTTACTTTCTTTCAACTTCCTTGACTATTTGGATAGAAGTTCTTGGGTCAGAGACTGGAGCTTGTTTTATTAGCACAGTGTTCAGCACACTTGTGTTCTGATCACATCTGAGGCTCCCAGGCACTACTGTAATAGATATATAACTATTAGTAATAAAACCATTGTTCTCATTTACCTTTATAGACCTATTTCTGTCTGTATGTATCTAGATCTTTCTTGGCTGCCATGTCCTGCCATGTCCAGAGCTGGGGTGAAGAGGGGAGGGAAACAGAGCTCTGTTGCCCCATGGGCCCAGGTTGGCTACCCCTGCTGGGGTTTTGCAGGGAGCCAGGCTGGGCCTGTGAGGTGGGGGGACTCGGCCCCCACCCCGCCAGCTCTGAGCATGGCAGCCTCTGCCACTATCAAGGGGTGGTGGGGAAACACAGCCCCCTGACCTTGTGGGGCTTGGCTCGGCTCCCCCCCAGGATCTCAGCATGGGTCGCAGGGCTGGGCCTGTGTAGCAGGTGGGGTTCTGTCCTTCCCCCTTCCCCCACAGCTGCTGCTGATAGTTGTTAGCTGGAAGGGGGTGGAGGGGGCAGGGTTGGTGAAAGGGGCAGTCTGGCAGCCTCCTGGGAGGCTGCTGGAGCACCCCCACCTGCTGGCCAGGGTTGGTGCAGGCAGGCTTCAAGCCCCCACCACAGACAAACACTTATTGGGTTCAATGGTACTCTAACTCGAAGCGGAAAAGGATCTCAGAGTCATAATGGACTCCAAGATGAACATGAGTCATCAGCGTGATGAAATCATCAGCAAAGCTAAGCACACTTTATCATGAATCAGCAGATGCATGACAAATAGAACCAAGAAGGTGATCTTCCCCCTCTATGCAGCATTGGTCAGACCGCAGTTGGAGTACTGTGTCCAGTTTTGGGTGCCACACTTCAAGAAGGATGTTGATAGAGGGTCCAGAGCAGGGCCACTTGTATGGTTAGGGGCTTACTGGACAAGCCCTATGATGAGATGCTGAGGGACCTGGACCTCTTCAGCCTCCAAAAGAGAAGACTGAGAGGTGATCTTGTGGCCGCTTACA
Organism: Alligator sinensis; assembly: GCF_000455745.1. Lineage (NCBI taxonomy): Eukaryota > Metazoa > Chordata > Crocodylia > Alligatoridae > Alligator > Alligator sinensis. The sequence continues at coordinate 501,429 of NW_005842072.1, read as the reverse complement.
AATTCATTAGAGGGATGCAGCAAGGGATTGGAGATGCTCTGTTCACCAGGGCACCTCTTGGGGTAACAAGAAACAATGGTCACAAACTGACAAAGAGCAGATTTAGGCTAGATATCAGGAAAAACTTCACAGTAAGGGTAGCCAAAATTTGGAATGGGCTCCAAGGGAGGTGGTGCTCTCCCCTCCCTTGGGGGCCTTTAAAAAAAGGCTGGATAGGCATCTGGCTGGGTTCATCTGACCCCAGCACTCTTTCCTGCCTAGGCAGGGGGTTGGACTTGATGATCTGCTAAGGTCCCTTCTGACCCTAACATCTATGAACTTGTGGCGCTTTACACAAGGTACCATGAGTTAGTGCCTCCCCAACAGGCTGCCTGCACTTGTGTAAGCTCTCATAGTTAAATAATGCCACACACAGCTGTTGTTTTAAAGATGAATACTGCAGTCCTTATTTGCAATCCTCCTCAATGGACATTTCACCAATGGACTGCAAAATCTAATCCTTAATTTACACCATCTCTAATCCCACCATCTCCCAGCCATATACCTAGAAAAGTTATGTCCATCTGGTGGCCTACAGGCCACATGTGGCCCCCAAGGGATTAACCTGCAGTCTCCAGGCTCCCAGTCTAGGCAGCACTTTCCTCACTGTGGCAGCTGTTGCTGCCGAGTCCTTGGGCTCCCCCTCCCTCCTACAGCTTTTGCTTCTTGTCCCACGCTTGAGTGTAGTGGTATGGTCTACAAGGCCAAGGAAGCCCACAAATAGGAGGCTCAGGAGGACCTGGGGACCCCTGGTAATGCCAGCATGGTGCAGAGAGTGAGGACAGGACCATAATGGCACAGTGTATGGGGTGCAGGGGTGCTGCCACAGTGCAGTGGGGAGCACCTGATGCATGTAACAGCATGGCCTATTGTGTAGCATGTGTCCTGAGGAGCATGTGGCCAATGCAGTATGAGGCTGAGGGAACTATGGACCCTATCAACGAAGAAGTTGGATATCCCTGTTCTACAATATTCATACTGATTCTATACATCTTGTGGCCTCCTTCTCCCATGTAAGATTTTTCCTGAATGCTCATTTCACTTGGTTGGCTTTCCAGTTCTTACTAAACTCTACTCTTGCCTTTCCTCCCATGTTTTTTCCTTGTGCTGTAATAGGTTTTTGTGCTTCACCTTGTATATCTTTGCTACGTCATTGGGTTTAATATAGATTTAAAGTTTTGTGCACTTGATATAAATTATAACTTTTCAGGACCAAGTAAGCAGCTGTAAAAAAATCTTTCACTGAATATAGCAAAGTTACTGAGAATGCTAATTTAGTATGTATTTCCTATGTATCTATGTAGGACTTAACCTGTTGACACTCTGATTGGGCTAGGATTGGGAAACAACACTTTCACAGTCCATGAGATTGCTATTTGTAGAAAAGGAAGCTTTTCCAGTGTCTATGGTTTAATACTAATAATTGAGACTATTCCTGCATTTTTATCTAGGTGTTCTGACAGAGCCAATGAGTTCTCCAGTGCAAGAGGCAGATATGTCATCTTACACACAGTACAGCACTATGTCATTCCCTCCAGTTCAACCTCAGATTTCATCGCCACCTTATTACTCCAACCTAGGCTTCTATCCCCAACAGCCTGAAGAATGGTATTCCCCTGGAATGTATGAACTCAGGAGAATGCCCTCTGAGATCTTTTTCACAAGAGAGACAGAGCTTGTAGAGATACCTGCAGCCAAGAAGTCTAGACTTGGTACCTCCACAGGAAGAGTGAAAGGAGAAGAGCTCTGTGTTGTCTGTGGTGACAAAGCTTCTGGCTACCACTATAATGCTCTTACTTGTGAGGGATGCAAAGGTAGGACAAAATGTAAATCACTCCATTATAGAGTAAGATTTGAGGGGGGAGAGGAATGGAATAATTTGGAAGTTTTATTTTCTCTTTCTCAAAAATCTCACCCAGCCCAATTTTGATTTAAAGAGGCCAGGTGATGATAAATTTACTGCTTCCTTGTAAGGTGCTCTGCTGGTAATTGCGGTCACTACCAAATGATTATTATCAAGCAATTTTTAGAGTACTTGTAACTGCAGACTATGAAAACTCCATGGGACAAACCCACATCCATTTGGACCTAAGTCATACCAGTTGAGGCAGGTACAGATCCACATATAAGAAATGTTCCCTTGATCAAAGACAGTAAAAGGTGAATTATTTCAAGTTAATGTACTATGTTTCTATAAATAAACCTTAGATGAGATTAAATATATGCTAAGGAAAGTGATTTTGCTTGAGCTGAAAAGGAAAGTCTAGGTCAGTGGTTCTGAACCTTCTTTAGTCGACGTACCCCTTGGTCTCAGAGTGAGACTTCACATATCCACTTTCAATGGGAAATTAATTCTTATGTCAAACTACATGTAATCCCATGCACATGCGCATTTTACGGCAGTTTCAAATTGTCAAGACTTTTTTTAGGCCCTTCAACCTGTGTTAGATAATGTATGAAATATATCTCCCATACCCCTGATGAGGCTTCACGTACGCCCCAGGGGTACATGTACCCCCCGGTTCAGAACCACTGGTCTAGGGTATGTCTACACTGATAGCTAGGGTCAGGCTTATATCTGTTCCTGCCAACCATCAGTAAACCTCTTGGATTAATAACCCCTGGCAGCTCAGCCCAACCTTGGGAGCAATCCTGAACTCCCAGGTATGAAATCTATTCCACTCCTGCTTGTCTGCTCATTTGCCATTTTCTGGAGTGAGTTTGGAATTTACCCCGATAAGGAAGCCGTAAGGCCAAGAAGTCCACGAACAAAAATCCCACAATTCCACATTCCTCATTTCTGTCCTTCTGCGCCCCACTTCTTTTCTCTACTGTCCATATATAAAGAAAAGCCTGGAAGTAAAGAGAAGCTGTCCACAGACTAATTTATTAAATCAGAAATATGCCAAGGATGACTTTGCTGTCTACTACAAGGACTGATACTGATGTGGAAGGGTGGCTCTGATGGCTCTAGCTTGTTGAAGGAAACCTCAAGATTAATCTTAAATGTTAGTGAAGGCATATCCTTAGTGGTTTTAGCATTCTCCCTGCCTGGTGCCCTTTACCCTAGAGTTGGCTACATTTCAGTGATGCTGCCGGTGTGGTTTTTAGGGCTTTCAGGTTCCTTCAGAATGAAAAGTTATTTATAAAAGCAAGGTATCACTATCCTTATGGATCTCCTGTTTAAATAAATGTCATGAAATACCACCATGCATGACAGAGCTGATTAAGTACATTTGTGATATATGAATATAGGCCAGTCCAATTATATTCCAAGACTGAAAACAGATATCAGACTGATTTGCTTGTAAGGTCAGTAGCCTTTCCAGTTTCTCTTAAGTTTTTTAGAAAAAAAATATTTTTAGTGTCTCTCAAAGAATTATATTCTGGAGCTGCATGCTACAGCATACATCTATAGTTTTGATTCTATAGTGCTGCCCCCATATGGATAAATATGAATATTCTCTTGTTGCAAGAAATGAATGTTTCTACTTAACCCCTTTAAAAAATTACATACAATATTAAATGGAAAACAAACTTTTTAGACACAGTACTCCATGTACTTATACTACAGTCTTTTAAAAAAAAAAATATATATATATATTTAATCCCCAATTCTGCCATTATAAAATATTTCTCATTCAACAGTGATGTTTTAATGATTCTCATAGAAACAGACAGCTTACAAGTGTTGCTATAATACCTGGAACATTGTAATATTCTCTAAGTCTATTGCATTCATAGTCACTTTCGATATACCTAGTGCAATTAAGGATTATAAAACCCTTTGTGGAGTAGCTTTGGATATGTTTTGGGTTCTGACTGAAACTTAGTACACCTCTTGTGAATATACCAGAGGAAACTATAGGATGTTTCTATAAATAAACCTTAGATTCATTAAAGACGTAGAATAACTGGGCGTGTCTACATGTCGCCCTATGATGATGTAATGACGAGCTACATCACTGCATGGCACGCCACGGCGATGTAGCAATTACATGGGTTTATACATGATTGGCAGTTATGTTGCGTAGTGGTGCGCTTCCCCATTTTAGCGCATCACTACGGCCAAATCTAACCTTGTGCCACATGCATGGGGCAGTATGGGCAGTTACTGTGCCATGCTTTAGTACTTCCGTTTGGAAGTACTAAAGCACGGCACCATAGCAATGTCACCATTCGGCAATGTGTAGATGCACCCAGAGTTGAAGATAAGTGGACTAAGTACTGTACAACGTGTTTGTACTGTTTTTTATTATCCTCAAACTATCCCTGAGATGATGGTTGTCGAACTGTGACTATATTCTGTGAAAGTGATCGAGTGTTAACCTTCTCTCTCTCTTTCTAGCAATTCACAACAGTGAGTATGTGTTACAGGTTGGGATTTGGTAGCATTCTTTGAACTGTCAGTATTCCATCCATTCAAGGCAGGCATACTTCATGTGTTCACTAGGAAACCTTTAGGTTTAGTAAGAAATAGGGGAGTTGATAGAGTTACAGGAGGGCTGAATTCAGTTCATTGTTTCTTACTACCCATACTCAACAGGCAGTCTAAATCTGATGACCAAAGACTCCAAATTATTCTTATCATGTGATTCTTAGGTATTGAGCCACAAAAGGGCTTAGAACCAGAAGTGGGGGGAGGAGGGGCGTGGAGTTGTATTAGGTACTGAAGTCCAAAACTGCAATCCTCATAACCCTTGGAACTGCTTACCTGGAGTCATATGTGCCTCAGTTTTTGACATTACAGTTCTCTAAATCTTGGCTTCTGCACATGGCTGAGAGGGTTAATGTGGAATCACTTTCATGGGATATATTCACCATTTGACATGATAGCCATTATGCCATAGTCTGAAGATAATAAAAATCAATCTAGTTGCTTTGTAGGGTACAGAAAATTTAATTCATTTTTCTTTCAACATGGATTATTCTAATACTTGGATTTAACAAAAAATAGGACAGAATCTGCCTTCTCTAAAAGGTCAGCTGCAGAAGAAGGCACCAGCAGAAGCTCCCTTTTATCCAATAGGTCAGCTGTTAGGGCATTCACACAGGATGGAAGATAACTAGGTTCAACTTCCTCCCTGCATCTGAGAAGTTTTAAATGAACACCACTTAGTAGAGTGCCATCAACCACCAGGCTGTAAACTATGCTAAGGAAGGGGCACTCCCAACCCATCTCATTGAAACTCTTCTACTTTACATGGAATACTTAAAAATTCATTGGGCTAGAACAGCAGTCCCATACTTTTTGGTTTTATGTCCCACCACAGTAAAGTTTGCCACTCTTGGATCCCCTCTATTTCAGCCACCAATTTTTTGACACTTTTCCATGTTGCAGCATCTTCATAGTTCACATGCACATGGTCTTTGCCTTTAGTTGTGCCTCCCTGCCCCCTTTCAGGGGCCGTGCCCCAGTTTGGGAAACTCTGGGCTAGAGAGAAAAGTAAGCATTTCTAGCCTAGTAGTTAGAATGACATGGGACTGGAGCATCCTGGGTTCCAGTTCCTTTCCAAGGTCTGTTTGTATATTTTGCATTTAACAGTTAACAGATAAAATGCTCCAAGAACCTACACTATGGGTCTTGCCTTCCTGCCATGCCCAGTTCCCTGACCCAGGACACCTTTGCTTCTTTCTGCCACTGTCTCTATTGTGGCTTATGTAGACATTGATAGGTACTTACAGGAAACACATGGATTTTCTCTTATACATATTAACACACAAGGTTAGATCTGTTAGTAAACTGTTGAGCTCCCTGAAATTTCCTTGACTTCACTGAAAGTTAACAGCACATGGCAGTTAGCAGTATGCATTCTGCATCTTGTGGAATGTAACCTTGAATTAAAAACTATGATGAATTCTGGTTAAAAAAACTTGTAAAAAATTCAAATGTTGCTCGATTTTTTTAAATTCCAGTTTTTAAACAATTTTAGAAAAATCCAAACACACCTTAATTTTGGATGACAAAACATTTATCAAAAATTATGTAGGTTTTTTCCAGACTTTTCCCTTAACATTCAAAATGTCAATGCAAAATATCTTTTAAAAAATAAACATTTGTAAAAGTTGACCATCTCTGCCCATAACTAGACCTAATCATCATTGCAACCAAATGAGAAAAATATATAGTTTCAAGCTTAAACTAGATTCTTAGATTTGGGAAGATCGCACAAAAGTTATGCAATGCCAAGAAGTTAATACCACTTCATTTTTTAACCTTTATTGCACAATTCTATAAAATGCATTGTTTAATTTACTTCAGCATTTTCTGAAAATGTTTCCCTTTGTATAAAATTACGTGCGTTTATTTGTGGAGATTTAACTTAAATCTGGAGTTATTTGGAAATAGGTGTGAAAATGTGGTTTATACTGAAGAACTAACTTCAACATTAACTAGAGAGAAACCTATCTAAGGAAAGACCGCTGAGGGCATCATTTCATAATAAAAATGGAATGACAGTAATGTTGAAAATGATGCTTCCCAGGGCAAAATGATTGTGATCTTTAGAATTGCTTTATTAGTATAAAATGATTTGAGACATGTGTATTGTTTGTTTATAAATCTCAAGGATTTTGCATCACTACCCGTTTTTAGTAAGATGCATTTATGAAAGTGTTTACATCTTTTCTTTATATAACAAGCTAATAAAATTATCTTCATAACAGCAAGCTGACTTACAGTGGTCACAAACATATCTGCATACAGCTTTTTTTCATTGTGACTAAGTGCATTTTTCTATAAATGACAGGTTTTTAATTAGATATTTAAAATAAAAATTCAAATATGATCTAAACCAGATGCAGTTACCATTTTGTTGGTACTGAAAACCTCTGGCTTAAACCTAGACCTTTCTCTCCCTTCACTGATCAGTAAATGGAAATTTGTTAGATTCTCTGTGAATGACAAACAAAAATAATGTTTGTGTCTGACTGAACGTTCCAGATAATCTGCATTTCAAAAGAGGCTAGTGTCCGTCAAGTGCATTTGAATGGAAAGAGAGAGCCACTAAAAACATACTGCAAGGGAGAGATTTTAAACATGTCTTAGAGTGGACTCTGAAAATTGCCCAGTTTGCTATGACTAAATAGTGGAATTATATTACTTTGTAATATTTTTGGGGGCGGGGGGTCTAAATTAAAGATGCATCTCAACCATGAGATTTGCAATTGAAATAAACTTATCCCAAATTCAGAAGTAGGTATGGAGATAGATAGTTTGCTAGTGAAGTGGTTTGTAGAGAAAACACTAAGAAGAGAAGCTAAGATCTACAGCAGAACTTTCCCAAAATGGAGTGCGGGAAACTGGCTTTTTCAATCCCATTTTTAGTGAAGGAAATGACAAGTACACTATTATGTGAGAGGCAAGAATTTCTTAGGGTGATATCTTTTATTGAACCAACTAGGTAATTGGGATAAAGTTAGGTAAGCTTTTGAATGCAAGACACCCTTCATCATGTCCCAAGTATAATATTATTAGGCTGGAACTTAGTTATCTTCTATGATAAATCAGAATCCTCAGGGATCTATTAAAAAAAAAATGGCCATCACATTGAAAGAAGACTTGCAATTTCCAGTGCCTCAGAACTCATTTTGGATGCTGTTAAATCATCTCTAGAATAGAAAAAATAACACTAAAAGAATATTGGGTTTGCAAAATTCAGAGAATATTAAAATGAAGGTTGTCTGCACAACCGGAAACTTACAACACTCTCTCTGCATTGTATTGTTGCGTAGAATTTTATAACAGGACTGCACACTGTCTTGTCTGCAATACCTTAGGCCATGTGTAGACAAAATGAGAGGCATGTGTGCAGGACGCTTTAAAGCAGGCTAAATGCTTTTGCACTGCTTTAACTGTGTTGGTGTTTGCATGCCTTGGCAGCATAATGCAGTATTGCTCATTAATTCCAGCTGCAGTAGGAAATTTGGTGACGTAATGTACCTTAAATTATTTGGGGTGCAGCAAACTAAAACTCCTCTGAGGAGTTTTAGTTTGCTGCCCCTACAGTGGAGCAAAGCACTGGGTTCTGTACAGCTCCACAGCTCTGCAGGAAGCCAGGTGCCTGTGGGTGGGTGCTGCCTGGTGGGGGGGCCGCTGCTGCCATGGAGGGAAGCACCAGCCCCCTCTCCCCCCGCAGCCCAGGGACCGCTCCACCCACTGTCAGCTTGGCCTCCCCTTCCTGCCAGAGAGGTAGGTAAGTCAGCGGGGTGTGTGCATGACACAGGGGTTTAATCAGCCCTAAATTGACCCACTGCTTCAATCTAGGGCCCCCCTTTCATCTACACAAGCCCTAAGTGAATGAGTAAGGGTCCCAAATGACAAAGGGACCTGTGGATGCCTCCTTTCCTTTGAGCCAATTTCTGTCTGCAGTTACCATTGTACTCTGTTACTCCTGAGTGAGTCCAATGAAACTTGATACTTTAAGTTAGGCAAGTGCTTAAATATGGAGATCCCCCTTTACCAAATGGGCGATGCTTAATGAAGGAGGCTGGACTGTGTTGCAAATGTAGTAGGAGTCCTCTTATTTTACACAAAGTTTAAAATATATAATTTAGTCACTTTGTTTAACTTAAGGATAGGCAGGTAGCCCATATTTGGAGATACCCTGAAGTTTAATAACTAAGGTAACTGCAGTTCAATTGGTTTTGATGCTTTCATTCACATGCATCATCCTATCTGCAGCTCATATTCATCCATTGGTTTTTAATATCATTTGCCCTGCTATTGGGACCATAGTTTTCAGATCCAACCTGAAGCCAATCATTCTTGAGGTTTGCAGATACTTGGACATGGGCAGTAGCAGTTTTAGGGGAGGGCAAACCAGGCAACTGCACGGGGCCCCACGCTTTATTATTAAAATAAAAATTAATTACACTGAATATCTGTGTTATCAATATTGTTTTAAGATACTTTCATTGCAGTTTCATGGATAGGGCAAAGTGAAATTGAAAATATTCGACTTGCTTATAAGTCATCAAAATTAAGCCTCTAAGGGGCCCCAAATGACTCTTTTGCCCAGAGCCCCAACAACCCTAAGGCCACCACTGACCTGGGGTTTTAGTTCAGGCTGATGCCTAGTAAACAGACACACATATAATATCCAGTGCTAAAATTATCCCCTGGACCACTTTGGTTATCCCCTGAACCACTTTGGTTCAAGCATCCTTCTAACAATACAGCCATGAGCATGTCCAGGTGTCAGTGGGTTGCTGCAGAATTTCTTGTATTCAGAGGATCAATTAGTTATGTAGCTTCTTATCAACCTAATCATTTCTCCAGTCTGCAGTATTCTCTTACACATCACTATTATTTGCACAGGGTTCTTTAGAAGAAGCATCACTAAAAATGCTGTATACAAGTGTAAAAATGGAGGCAACTGTGAGATGGACATGTACATGAGAAGAAAATGCCAGGAATGTCGGCTGCAAAAATGCAAACAAATGGGGATGTTGGCTGAATGTATGTATACAGGTATTTGCATCAAGCAATTTGAGCACCATGGAAATGTCTCGCATATTACTTTTGTCAAACTGGGCTGTACCTAATAAGATGAAATGGCTACACACATGCAAAAGTTGGTAAAATTATCAAAGACATTGTCTGGCAAATCTGAAGGCAGAGACTACAGCAGGAAGGGCCCTGTAATCCATGGTTAAGAAATCTTGCTGAAAAAGGTATGACTCATCCATGAATGATGAGATTTAGGCAATGGTAGAGGATACCAAAGCATGAAGTGAGAGATGATATGATGGTAAGAAAAACTTTTATTGCTGGCAGCTACCACAAGGGAAAGCAAGAGTTGAAGAATCTGCTTGAGAGTGAGGGAATGTCAATTCAGTGGCAGCCAAAAAAGGGGGGAGTTTGAGAGAGGCATCAGATGGAGAAGGGGAAGAATTCATAGGAACAGAAATCTGCAATGTTAGGGCAGAGTAAAGACCTGTTTTTCCCCAATGCCACTGTTTAGTGACCTGCTTCCTACTCCTGGCTATGAGGTAGATTGGCAGTCAATCAATAGCAGTTACCCTAAAAGAGAAGGGCTACTGTTGGCTGGAAATTGGTGTGGAGCTGCCAAAGGTTTGTCCCCAGCCCTCACCCTTTAATCAGGACAGGGTTAGCAATGACCAGGCACTTTTTATAGTCTAGTTAGCACTTCCAATGGTGCTATCCATTTTTTATGCATTTGAGATAAAGCCATAGGTAGAATCAACTTCAGAGTACTTGGTTATACAGATTATAAATGGAAAGGGAATTAAGATGACAGCTTTTGTATTACCAAGCTTGAGGCCAGTCTATTTTAAACAGGTGTGATGCCACATTATCCCCCAAAATGGGGCATCAAAATTGAATTCCTGATAGAACTTCAACTATAGCATTTATAATTGTAACATATTTAAAAGCTCCTGGAAATATATTACATACATCTGCATATACTTCCTACAGTGAATAGGACTATAGTCTATTCAACTTATTGATGGCTCCAATCATTTTAGCATAAGGTAGTGTCAAACCAATTTAGGCTCATACAGGAAATTAATCTACTCTGAGTTTTTAATATACTTCTATCCTTCAATCTGATTGTGAGATGCTATATTAACTGTTGGCTTTGTGAGAAACAATAAGCTCCATCAATATTTGGAATGCATGCAAGTATAATATAATTAATCTTTCATTCTGTAAATTGAACAGACTACAAAGATCCTGAGATATGACATATTCCTGTTCAATACAGAAATATACAAACAAATGCTACCAAAATGATGATAGCACTCAATGAGTCAGTAAGTGTCACAAGAGAATAGAACCCCGCGACGCTGAACCCACGTCTATTGTTCCAAGAATTCAGGAGTACGGGATAGTCTGAGCAACTCATAATAGCAGAAAAACAGCTGATCACAGAAAAAAAATAGGTCAGTGTAAATAATACTGACCAAGGGCACATGAAACTTTTAAACTAGCTGATCATTTTCTCAAATTGGCGTATGTGAAACAAAGGCCAACAACAGTTGCTGCTATTTGAATCTCTTTCTGCAATGGAAACATTTTCTTTGTTACTGGATATCTCATGTTACTTATAATTTAAACATAAGTGTGTTCTAAAGTGCTGCAATGAGGATATTTTGCAAGCCACCTTTTAACAGGTTGCAAAGGCAGAGTGTACCATACACAACTTGTTTTTTCAGATCTGGGCCAAATAGGGTGGTAAGATGTAAATGTTCCATTAGTGAGACAGTCTTTAGGTGAATAAGTCCCTTTGAAATAAAAGCTTACCTTGAACTTTGCTTCATTTACTCATACTGTAGGATTGTTATGACATGCATCAAGGAGTTTTGCTATGGCAAAAGTGGGAGGTAGACTCTCATAAATATTTATGACACTGCTCATTAAACATTTCCATGCCCTTTAACACAGAAACCATAGACATGTCCAAATTCTATGGTTTACAGTTTTAAACACATCTTTTTGTTCTCATAAATTGCACTTTCTAGCACGGGTTGTGTCAAATTAAAGGTCAGATTCTGCTACTCTTGTTCTCATTGAACAGCATATGCTGTTTATTGCAGAGAAACTAACTGTGAGATAAAGTGAGATTTTGGTTACCATGAAGTTAGTAGGAAAATTCTGTTGTTGACTTCTATGGAGTCAAGATATCAGTTCCAGATATTATCCAGGAGGAGTAAGGATGACAGAATCTGGCCTTGGGTGTGCAGAACAGAGCAAACTACAGGTAAATTTTCTTCATCTGATGAAATTCAGTACAGCTCGATTGACTGTACAGCCATTGAAGCACTGGCCCTACGTTTCCATAGTAAGCATGCTTCTACACATATTGTTTAGAAAAATGCAGCAATATAAATTACGTACTTTGGTGCCAATTAGATTCTGCACCATCCCCATCACTCATATTTCCCTATTTTAAGTTACTATTTGTAGGTCTTATTTTAATCATGTAAATTTCCTCTTTTCTCAATGATGCAGGTAGGTTATTTTCTATAGTGCTTAAACAGGAAATTAAACACATTCAGAACTGAATTGAGTGTTTTCATGGTATCTTCCTCTTCCATCATATATTCCCTGAATGAGTCTTTTTTCTTGCTCTGCATTTTCAAAGGTGGAGAGCAAAGCAAGGTCCTTGAAAGAAACTCTAAAGTGAAGTTTTATTATGATGGTTCTGTTTCTAGATTCATCTTTACCTGCTTAGCCCTTGGGCTGCACTTGCTGGTTCTTCTCAGAGAGCTGTTTTGGCTAATTGTTGCTATTTGTGTTTGTTAAGTGAGAGAATTCTTTAATTTCTGTACAAGATCCACATAAAGAAGACGCATGCCTATCAATATTTTATTTTCAATCTCCAGGTTTGTTAACAGAAATACAATGCAAATCAAAACGTCTAAGAAAAAATGTAAAACACCACCCTGATCAGACAGCTGCTGAAGAGAATGAAGGACCTGACCTGAAGCAAGTGACATCAACAACTAAACCATATAGGGTAATAACATTCATGTAATACTCTGTATAGTAGTTGGGATATTTGAGCTAAACAATATATTATACGATAATTTTTAGAGTTCTTTGATAACACATTATCTCCACATTTGCATTATTTCTTATAAATAATAAGATAACAGTATTTAATGACATCAGGCAATTGAGAAGTTTTTCTTAATAACACTTAACATGACAATGTTCCATATAGATTCTAAGGGTATTCTTTGACCTTAATTAAATACGTCTAAGCTTACACATTCCATGAAGAGATTACATGTATGCAGTGCAAATCTCTATAGGATAAACTGCAGAGCTACATGATAAATAATAGAATACATGTTAAAGGAGATTTCATGCATGATTCTGCAGTTTATCCCATGGATGTTTCCATCACATGCATCTACCGATTTAATCTCAGAATGGGACATGCATGTGTATCAAATTAAGTTTCCATAAATTGTGGTGCACACTTCACAACCTCATTTGGAATGCATGAATCCATCTCTCTCAGGACTACTGTTAACATTTCAAACTGAGTACTGCAAACTGCTGCCATTAAAAAAAAATAAAGTGAAAGAAAAAGTTTCCTTCCATTTCCCCCCCCATAAAATATTCCAGTTGCCTTCCTCAAAAATATATATCTTCACAAAGCCCAGAATATTTAATCCTACATCACTGACTGATTAAAGTACTGATACCTTATAACTATAGGGCTAGAAAAAGGAATCAAGATTTCTGATTTTTGAAAGATGTTCTTCTAGTTTAGGAAAGAAACTGAGATAGCAAATCTTTAAATCATGACACTGATTGTTGTAGAAGAGTTACAGGTTATTTTTAGAAACATCTCTTTATGTTTCCTTTTGAGCTTTATCCAGTTAGATTCATGTTAATTGAGATATTTAGGATAAAAGGAATCAATATTTAATTTTAATTCAAATAATAGTTTTACTTGAAAATATGCAGCATATACAGAATAGATGAGGATGTGGGGGACACTGAGATTTGGGGAGGGCACACCCCTCACTGTTGACTTCACTACGTTTCTGCATACAGCTGCCCCTAAATCGTGCTAACAAAAATATTCTATAGCGTTCCACTATGGATTCTTTTTAGAGATCTGTTGCCTCCAAAGGATGAGAATATTGTTGCTGTTGTGATGGTCCAGGAAATATGCAAGAAGCAAGGTTTTTTTTTGGTAACAGCTTTTATTACTCCCAACTATATAGTTGGTCCAATAAAAGATATCACCTCCCAAAAATGCTTCTCTAAAGGATTAGGAAGACTTTTCCTATTGTTAACATTAAAAAAGATATCTATTTAAGATATAAACAACCTGGACGAAGTAGGTGATACTAGACAATTTCTAGTCACTGAACTTTATGGGTTTTTTCCTTTTTTTCTCTTTTTTTCTGCCAGTATAGGAGAAAGTAGAACTTACCACAGAACAGCAGAACCTTCTTCATTACATCATGGATTCATATAGTAAACAACAATTTCCACAGGAGGTATCAAAAAAACTTGTAAGTACACAAATGGATTAATCTTGTGAAAATTATCATTTGGTTTGATTGGAGAGACTGAAGATTTTATAGGATTAGATCCATTATTTAACATTTCAGTTGAAGAAGCACTTACGGCCGTCTGTGAAATTTGACCCTGATGGTGCTAAACTTGCATGGATTGCTAGTAAATGATATTCCTATCTTTAAAGAGCTTACCACCTAAAAGAGAGCTTACAGTCTAAATGTGCATAAGAGAATTGGTTATTGGGGGGGAATGATATTGGACTAACTGCATGGTTGCAAAAGAACCAGTAATTGCCCCCTTAATCATTACTATGATAGCTTCTTTGTTCACTGAAATTAAAGGTCTCATTTCTGTAGCATAATGAGCAGTAAGCAACTGGAGTGCACTGAGGGAGGTAGCGGGGTATGAATGGCAGCCACCACAACTACCAGCCTAGCCTCTGCTGCCACCACCTCTGCCAGTCAGGGTGTTTGGACCCTAGGGTAGTTACACTGCTGATCCATATGTTGGAGTAATTGCCAATCAGAGCTCATTTTAACTGAAGTGGTAGTTTGAGCTATGTTCAAGTTTTGCCCCAACCCTGACTTGCCCATATACACAAATCTCTAGCTCAGGATAAATAGTGCATTGTGCTCAGGCTAGATGCTGCTTCTTCAAAGGGGAGGGGTAAATTGAAGCTCAAGTGTTACTAACACTGCAGCTAACAACACATTAGGGATACAGCAGCTTGATTTGATGTTAGCAATCAGCTATAATCAGATCCCTCTCTACAGCTAATCAAGTCATCCTTTGTAGCTGAGTTCATAGGCACCAACTTTTATTTTTGCCGGGGCAAGGGGGCTAAGAAAACAGACACGTGGAAAGTTTTACATATTCCAGGTGACAGCCCTCTTTCCGAGGGAGGTCAGGGCCCTTGGGCCCCCTCGTACTCAGAACCTCTGGCTGGGGTGCTGTTTTGAGTAAGAAAACTCTTGTTTGAACTAGTAATTCAAGTGTACTAGCTCTAGCTCACCATTACAGGGAAGGCAAGCCCTCAGGTTTCCAAAGAGAAATTGAAAGATGTCACTATGTTGAATACTTCTTAACTAAAATATCCATTGACTAGTAGAATCTCAATTTTTTGAATACATTGTTACTCAATGTCATTATTTTATGGAAGATGTCACTATTGTTACAAAGAAGCAAACGTTGAGCATCTCTACACTAGGTAGCTAGCATAGGTACTGGAAGCAGTCTGGCCAAGGAAGCACAGAACTCAAGTGTGGGCTGAAGAACCACCCTGAGAAGCTAGGACCCAGCTAGTTTAATGTTAGCTTGGGGATGTCTATGCTGTACTGCAGGAGTGACTGCTGTATAAACGTACATTAAAATAAACATCTGTAAAGACTTGGTCTTCTGGTCTGGATGAGATCTTCTCAGATATTACTCAGGTTGGGGGGAATTAAGAGTGACTTTATGTTGTCTTCATGATTAATCACACTCATGGTACCAACCAGAGGGTACTCCCCAGCAAATATTAGAGCAAGTACAGGATTAGGTGTAGTGGGGAGGGATGGATAAAATTCAAATATCAAAATGTTATGGTTTTTAATTTAAAAAAAAAAACTCCACAAAGAAAAAAAAAAAAAAAAAAAAGGAAAATGTTTCAGCATTTTGAACTCAAACCTGCATTTTTCCCCATTATTCATTTTTATTCATTTTGTCTTCATTTATTGAGTCCTTCTATTCAGTGGTAATATAGGAAGAAGCATGAGAAAGGGAGAAAGGTGAATGTTAATTAGAAGGCTTTCATTTTAAAAACAAAAACATTTCATTTTTGCTTTTTGACAAAATTAGACCATTTCAATAGAATTTGTCCCACAGAAAATCACATTTCGGAAACAAATGGCCAGTTTTTCTAAATAAAGAAATAAAAGCTCAGAATAAAGTTTTGATCTGTCTGCAGTCTGATCTTGTATCCCTTTCCCTGCGATGACATTCCACTTTAAACTGGGGATTTACAAACATGTATGTGTAGAGTTGGCCATGCAAAATCTTCATCATCTGGGTACTGCTTTTTAACCATGGACATCCCCAGCTATCTTGTTAAACCAGTTACATTGTCACTTTGTACTACTAGAGCTAGTGTTGCAAGTCTTTTTTTTCCCCAGAGGTAACGTTGGATGAATGTAATAGTTGGCTTGAAGCAATATTACTTTTTCCTACAATTGCATCACACCTCACAAGGATGTAGATTTAAATTTAGTGAACTGAGTGAAAAAGAGGCCTCCAACAAACATCCTGCTGCAGGTGGTGACCTTAGTTTACTAGCTGACTCCTGTCTTTTTGAGTCCATACTGAATTGATGTCCCAATGCTATGTTGCTGATGCGTTATTACACACAGTACAAGTAAAATCAAGGTTTTGAGCACTTGTGATGAACTAACATTTCATGCATTTCTCATACATATAATACTGCTAATTCCAGTGCTCTGGTCAAATCACTATTCCTTCTCTAAATTCCCAATGCCACTTCCTTTTTTCATTCTTTATCCTTAAGTTAACAGTTGCACAGTGTTGTTTTGTAGTATTAAGCAGCTGCCACAATCCAGTGCAAAATTCCTATTTACCTTTATTACTAAATACAGTGCAGAGATGTTTGGCATTTAATTAGTTAATATCCATATAGACTTATGAAAAGCATGTTAGAAATATAAAATGAGGGTTGTTATTAACCGGGTGTTTGTTTGCTTGTTTGTTTTGATTTTAACAGTTACACGAGGAATTTGGTGCTGAAGAAAATTTTCTCATCTTAACAGAAATGGCTACCAGTCATGTTCAGGTTCTTGTGGAGTTCACCAAAAAGTTACCAGGTAGGTCAAGTATATAGACCAAATCTTGCTCTTGTTGAAATTAATGGCAGAATTTTAACTGATTGCAATTGTGGCTAGATTGTTGTTTATATACAAGTTACATGTAAAAGTACCTTCCATTTCCCAACTTTTGCCACCAATACATACGCTCCCCTCCAAACACTGCCTAAAGAAAAAGATGTTTGTAAATGGAAGAAAATATTTTAAAGAATTCAAATTTTACCAGTCTGAGACATTGCATCCTTTATATCTACTGAAGGATAAACTGTTTTAAATTCTGTGTGTCTTTGAAGACATGTTATTTTATAATAACTTGACAATACAACATATTCACCCTTAGCATTGGCTCTAATAGCTGACAATTTTTACTTTACTCCCTGTGCTCCCTTTTGGTGTTGTAGTATGGTAGAATTGTTATTATAGCCAGAAAATAGGTGAGAAAAAATATTTGCTTCTTCTTTTCTATGAAAGGTTTTGGGTCAATATCATTCACTGAAGTATGTGTGCTTAGAACAGCAGCTTTAAGTACATGGAAAATACGTGTCTATCAGACTAGTGTTTAGCTTGCTTTGATGAAAATATCACAGATACACAATGAAAACAATAATTTAGTTTTCTAACTCAAGTTGAAGAGGCCTTAAAACATCAGGCAAAATGATGCCTCAAGAGTCAAAAGCTTATTGCAGTTCTGCCAGGTTTATTACATTTTGCCCCTTTCTCTTTGGCTGTGAGGTTCAGCTTTGCTAACTGGGGAGAATTTCAGGGATCAGAATGCATGTGAAAGTCACCCAGATCTACTTTTTGATGCAGAAGCCATCTTCTGACATGGAAGCTATATGGGGCTCCCTGAACATTTCTGTGTAGTGGGGCTTGGGATCAAGAAGAGAGGGGAAGAGTGGGTTGACCTACAGCCAAGAAGATTCACTGGTCTGTGGTTCTAGTCTAGTCCACTAGATCATACTGCCTCACCCTCACAAATATATGTATATGCAAATGTGCACAAACTTCATTTATCTAACAGTCTTTTGACATTGCCCCTGTGCTAGGAGTTGGTTTCTAACGGTTCTAATCTTATTCCTGTTTGCAAACTAAAACAGTGTGTGCAGGTTCATAGAAATAGATGAAAAAAAGAAAGTGAAAGCATGGGATAAGGCTCAATTCAGTACTGGAAGATGATAACATGGCCAATTCTTTAATAGCACTAATTTAGGAATTTAATTTGTTACATGCTAATCAAGTTGAATTCAATTTTACCCAATTCAAAACAAGATTATGCACGTGTGCACGTGTGTGTGTCTGTGTCTGTGTCCGCGCTTGCATGTGTGTGTGAAAGGGAGAAGGGGTCAGGGAGAATGATTCAGAGGGATCTTAATCTGGAAGTTTGAAAAAAGGAAAAGGGGGAAAACAACTGTATGATTTCTGCACAAAAATAAAACAAAAAGCTTCTTAAGGGGGAGCACCTGAAATTAATAGATGCACTTGCAATTGTTGGTCATCGGGACTTGTTACATGGTAATTTTGGGTGGCTCTTGGAGCTCTAAACCTCTGAGTTGTCACACATTAACACCTTAAAGTGGATTTAAGCACTCGTTATGTGGCTCAAAATCTGCCACTCTAGAGCAGGATTCCCTCTAATTCCCTCTGATTTGCACCTGTTCCATTGAGATGGCCATTCCCCACAAATGTGCCACCCAAGTTGAAGTCCTCCAGCATCCTAGGATTTCTCACACTCCTGCATGTACAGCAGGGATAGAAACCAGTCCTGGCTCACTAGCCCTCTGGTGGCAACTCACAGCTACAGCTCCTAGTCCGGCCCCTGCCCCGAGCCCTCTAGTGGCAAGTCACAGCTGTGCAGGTGGGGGGATAGTCAGAGACGGTTTCTAGATTAAGGGTCAGACTGCTTCCAACTCCAAGCTAGCACTAACACGGATCAACATGTGTGCTGCTCACAGCATAAGGTGTAACAAGGCCCTCAGTGTTGTGTAAAATGAACTTGGCATTCCTCAGATGGAAATATCAGAAAAAATCAGATCTTTTCTGAATTATGTCAATGAATTTATACTGAGTTAGAAAGAGAAAGTGGCTTTTAGACAAAAACGAGAAAAAGCAACAGCTGCTATTGGCTATTTGAAATGAACAGCATTTTTAAACTTGCAAGTTTAAAAATCTGTATCTTTTGACTTTTTTTTTTACTTACTGTATCAACTTTACATGTGCTCCTTTGTGAGCTTGTTCTCAAGCCCTTTGTACTGGTTTTGAAGGGGAAGTCAGCATAAGCTAGGTTATATAAAATTTTTAACCACACTCTGGCCTAACAACCCCATCCTACGCCCACCGATGTTTACGGTAGTTCAGCAATTTGCTTCAGTCATGCAGAGCTCAAACTCAGAAAGGAAACCCCCTCTATTCAAAACATGGGGGGAAGCCTTTAGCTAAATTATAAGGCCTAATGTCCATAAAGTGGAGATGTGAAATCTGATTACCAGTTCTTTCTTTGAACATCTCCTTTAATAGTTGCATGTAAAATACTTTTGGGAAGATGAGTCTGCCAAACTCTAGATTGGATCTGGGCTTGTGAGGCCATATCATTTAGCATATGGGTCTAGAAATTTTACAGTGGAAGAGCAGTGGTAGCACTAATTGCTGCTCCCCTACTGCCAAATTTCCAGAACCATAGGGAGCCCTGCAGGCCAGATGACATGGTCTTGTGTGGTAGCTGGGGCTGGCACATAGCTAGATCAAGCCTGGATGGTTTTGCTGGCACCCAGGGTTGTCACAGACCAAACCTGCACTGGATCAGGCCCATGGACCAACCCCATGCATGGAATCTAGCCCACAGACCAGCCCTGTGCCGCCCATCTAGGCTGTGGGGCCAGAAGGTTGTGCACCAGTGCTCTTGATCAACTCTTCATCTTCCCAAAGAGAAGGGTAAGTGGAAAAGGAGGCATGGACATTCAAGTCCTGTGATAATGATACTTGCCACATCAACTTTTTTGGTATGATGGCCTGCTTTTTAAAGCACAGTATCAAATACAAAATATTTACTTTTCTATAGAACAATTCTGTCTGCTTCCACTTTGCTCCTGGTATTCATCCTGCCTCAGCTCTAAAATCAATAAAATCTATAGAACATCTATAGAAAAATCTGAATTTTTGCATATAGCATTTTATATAAAGGTTGTAGATCAATAAAGCACTTTACATACACATTTAACTAACTCCTCTTGATTTTACTGTTATTTAAATACATGCTGAGCTTTACTGAAATACTCACCCACAGCAAGCAGGAAGCTAACTTAGTCAAGAGCCATTGTAGATTCTTCACAGACTCTCTTTATTTTAAAGATGAATGGCCTCTTATGGTCAAGAATGGTATAACCTAAAGTAATATTGTACTGTTGTTTTCATTTTATATTGATTGCCAGTTTATTTCTTAATTCCTTCCAGGCTTTCAAACTCTTGATCATGAAGACCAAATTGCTTTGCTG
>NW_005842072.1:453746-481008 GCF_000455745.1 Alligator sinensis | reverse complement strand
CAGCAGTAGAGGCCATGTTCCTTCGTTCAGCTGAGATCTTCAGTCGTAAACTTCCTACAGGACATGCTGACCTCTTAGAAGAAAGAATTCGCAACAGCGGTAGGTACTCTTTTTAGGGGGAAAAAAACCTTACTTCCGTGGGTCAACATTTGCTCTTGAAATGGTAGAAAAAAAATATCATGTTAGTAATAAAATAGTTTATCTTAATGCTGGTTTTCTTGGTGTTCACTAGCACAAATTTCAGTCAGTCTCTAATCCAAAGGTAATAAAGATTTAATTGTAAATATGAGGGTGTTTCAGAAAGTAATAGCAAAATAGCTGTCCATGATGTATCTCTGTGACAAGGTGGAGAACTACACAGTAGTAGGGAACATGGATGGCAGCATTATCAAGTACACCCATCATTTACAATTACGTACATGTGGCCCAGTAAATGATCATTGCACACAAAATGTTTTTATTAAAAAAACTGCTGTTACTTTCTTAAACACCCTCATACATTATAAATATTATGACTAACATTATAGAAATTGAATGTCTCTCTACAAGGTTAAATATCAAAGAACTGTGAAACTAAATCTTCATTCTAAAAGTTATTCAAATGAAGTGTCTGTTTGTACAGGTTTCCCTTGCTTTATGCTGTACACGTGTTCCTGGAAAATGGCGCATAACTCAAATTCGCATAAAGGGAACCCATTTTACAATGTAACAATAGGGATGCGTTCTGAGATCTCAAATGTATTGACCCCCAATCCCATTTCTATCACTTTTACAAGACAATTTTGGTACTCATCAACAGCAGAGAGGGGTAAGAGATAAGCTAGCGGGATGCATAGAAGCCATAATGGGGATGGCAGTGACAGAAACATGTGCCGTAGACAGCGAGTGAGGAGCACAGATCCACACAGGAGACTATATTTTGGTGCTCATTGCTCCTACAATGCACCGCATAAAGCAGCTGACTGCGGGCTTCCACCACACCGATTGCATAAGACCTCGCATATAACGAATTTTTGGTATAAAAAAGGCCATTGCATAAGAGCTAATTCGCACATACAGAACCCACAGAAAGCAAAGGGAGACCTGTATGTTTACAACTGTAATTAAAGTTATAAAGGTAGTAGGAGCATTGTAGCTTATTACTGTATGTTATTGTAAAGGGAACAAACTACTACTCTGGGTCATTTGGTAAAAAGGATGAGAGTGAATAATGATTACGTTATTCAGTAAAGTCCGTAAATATTCTGTTTCAGACATCTGTCAGGGGTTTGGCCTGTATCATGGAGTTTTACTGTGTTTGAACATAGTTCTCAGCAGCTGCATAACCAGATGAGGAGTAGATACTGTTTAGCAGACAGTGCAGAGCAAGAAAAGCCATGATCTGCACTATAACACCTAATTGTTATCATGCCTTCAGTGGTTGGTAACAAAATGCTGAACGTGGTTTGTCCTGTTCTATGATGATCCAGACTCAGCCTCTGGTCATCCAATAATATGTCTGTAGTAAAATTTTAGTAGATCAAAGAAATGAGTAGCCTTTGCACTGCAGTCAGAAGGAGACTGCTTTTATTTCTGAGTTTGCCCTGTTACTTTTCTGGGCCAAAGGATTGAAGAAAAAGCAAAAGCACCTCATTCATTCCTGAATGAATGAGGACACCTATGCTGTCTCTGGCCTGAGAAGCTAATGATTCAAACTGATCACTGAGGGGGGGAAATCGTTAAGTGATGGAGGAATGCAGAGTCAGAGATTATAAATTTAGTTTGCTGCAGTATGCAGAATGACAATTTTTAGTTTAATGTTTTTAATTTTCTGCTGTTTTGCTCTCTTTAAAAAGATTTTTTGTAAGAGGGTGGCCTTAAGGAAAGATGGCTAGTTAGACTGAAGGGCTGCAGCAGGGGGAAGGTTAATGAGGGCATGGCTCACTGGGAAACGAAAACCCCAGCAGGCAGAACGGACCAGGGAGATGAAGGAAAAGCACCAGGCAGAACCTATGAGGAGGACAAGCCTGAGAGAGGAAGGCTGAGGCCACAGCAGACCCAGCCCTGGGTCCAGTGCAATAAGGTTTTCATTTGCTTACTTTGTGCAATGAAAGTCTGTTTATGATGGGGCAGGCTGGGAGGTGCTCCAGATAACAAAGGCCAGCAGATTTAAAGGATCAAGGAGAAAATCCCAAATGAGGGGGCAGTGAAGAAGACAGCACAAAAGTGCTCATTTGGAAAGACAAGGAAGGGGCTTGAAACTAATACAAAGGGGGATGCAGACCCTGAAAAAACACTTGATTTTTGCCTTAGTGGCATGTGATAAATATGAGGTTGGTAACATCCTTATGGTTACATTGGCAGAGAATAAGATACATGCCTGGGAGTCCAGTGATGTACACTAAGCCATTGTACTAAATTGTAGCTGATCAGAAATTTTTAATTGGAAGTTGTCCATCAGAAAAAAGAAAACAGTAGTGGTTGGTTTTGTGTGCATGTTCTTTTATTTTGTCTTTTTCCCCTGAAAAATGTTATCCTAGAAAAATGATCCCAGCTGAACACATTAATTTTGAAAACAGCTGCTCTTTTAATTAGGTCAGTAAGTGTGTACGTGCTTTCTTGTTCAAAGTGTCAAACTGTACATTTACAACAAAAGCAGTAGATGTTTTCATTCAGAAAAATGTTTCTATCTATATTAAATAGCACCTGCCCTTAGTGATTTTTAAAAATACACAGTAGAATAGTTTAGGTTCTTATTACTGTGACATATCTTGTCATATTGTCAAAACTTAGTAGTAGTGCAAAATATGTTGTTAAGATGACTTCATATAGTTCTACATCTTACATTATGTACTACTATTGTTTTTTCATGAAATAATGTAGAGCTAGTAAATAAAATGTTAACCTAAAAAATTCAAAATAAAAGTTTTAAAGTGAAATCTTCCCCAGACATTTTCTAAAGCTGAATTTCTATCTTAATTTTTTTTAATTGTTTTTTTCCTGCTTTAGAACAGATTTCAAAATATCAAAATTTCCCATAAGATGGCAAGTTTCAACCAGGTCTATCATAAATATTTATATCTTCCTGTACTTTGAAAGATACTTGATAGAGACATCTTCCTCTTACCCATGAAAGGAGGGAGAAAAGTACTTCCTGGGGTCAGCCAGTCTTTCCCCCTGAATTATGGCAGGATATATTTGTTCATTTGGTTCATGTTAATAGGAAGAATACGAAAATGTATCCCTGCCCCAGTTTTACGTTTTTCTATTCAATACACACTTGAGTCAACCCATTATTATTTCCCTTCACTTTACTATATAGATGCTGGCATAAGAAACAATAAAGTAGCCTTGTATATCTTTTTCTTAGGTTAGTGTTAATTTAGTTGATGCCATTCCAGGTATTAACTGTCAATGCCCCTACAGCAGCACAGAAGTCATCCAAGATTTCTTTTTGTTGTGCTATATGCTTTCATTTTTCACTGAATAACACAATATTGTCATTGTCACAAGCTAGAGCATCTCTGTAGAAGTGGCAACATCTTCTGTATGTAGAGCCTTAAATATATCTTTAAAATGTCAATCTCAGTCCATACTCTTTGTGAGGAGCTGCTTATCTGTTAGTAACAACAGTTCATCTGCATTTGGAATAAACACTTTGAGGACTGCAGCTTAGTCTGAGTGTAGCATAACACTTTTCAGACTATAATTTTTTTTTAGCAAATATTTCTGGGCATTGAGTGGAATTTCGTAACAAACTCTAGCTTTATTCAATACCACTCAAGCATATTTTACATGAATGAACCCTATGTTTGTGCAATGGTTGTATAGATCTACTGTATGGCCTTATCAGATCCCAGGAGGGATGCTACCAAGTATGCCCGTCCACCTGATCTCACTCAGGAGTGAGGTGGTAAAGCTCTTCAGTGCTAGCCTCTGTGGCCATTCGTAAGCAAAGCAGCAACTGAGGTCTCAAGAGCAGCCATGGGGAGATGCCTTTAGAGCAGCTGTACTGCTGCATTTCTAAGTTTGGTGTGAGCAGGAGCAGGGCAGTGAGGGTATACTCAGGAGTATTCCTCTCAGGACATGCCAAGGGTGCAGTGTAGATATACCCTTTGCAATGTGCACTGTCAAACTTGTGATCTTCCAATGCAGACTAGAATAAAAGAAAAGTTCAAGGTGCTGTAATCTCATTAAGATTGAGTTTGTTAGTCATAGGATCATAGGAAAGTAGAGCTAGAAGAGACCTCATGAGGTCATCTAGTCCAGCCCCCTGCTCAAGGCAGGTTCATCCCTGACTAAACCATCCCAGCCAAGTGTCTGTCTAATCTGCTTTTGAACGTTGCCCACATGGAGATTCCATAACTTTTCTAGGTAGCCTGAGAAGTTGTTCCAATGCCTGACTACTCTCGTAGTCAAAAAGTTTGTCCTAATTTCCAGCCTAAATTTCCCCTGCTGCAGCTTGATGCCATTGCTCCTAGTCCTGTCCCCTACAACCACAGAGAAAAACCCATCTCCATCCTCTCTATAATCACCCTTCAGGTATTTGAAGACCATTACTAATTTCAAAACTGAAATTAAATTTTGTATTTTTTTAGCCTGGAATGAAAGTAATAAGTCTTAATTCAGCCACGCTGATGCTTGAATCCTAAATGGGCTTAATGAATTAAATTACACAAGATAACTTTCTTGGGTTAACGTGTGTTTAGAGAAAAATATCTATTAGTAAATAAAGATGGTGTCTGAATCAGGGGGCTTGGTCCTACCAAGACATATGGGAGGAGTTGCACTGAGTTTGATGGGATAAATTGGAGAAGCAAACTTATCAAGTGTCTGTAAGGTTGGGCTTGAATCAGAACAAAATAAATGATAAACTTGGGGCTGATTCTGAAGTATTTCTTCATGCTAAATACAACACTAGTAATTTTGAAATTAGCAAAGCTACTCGAACTAAGATGGTGGTATAAAGATATTCAATGATATATAATACTAAAATGATATATAATAGTACAAATCCATCAATACAGTGGTTCCAATATTTTTCTAAATATAAAACTTGGCCATGCAGTTCATCGTACAAATATCAGAATACCTTTGATAAGACTGATAGGAAAACTCAAGTTCTCATTGGCAGAAACAGGAGAGCCTTAAAAGCTTGGCAGAACAACATCAACTTCAAACAGAAGGAAGACATTTACCACCCCATTAAAACCAAGACCCAGGGGAAAATGTGAGAGTGAAAGAACAAGTGGTAGGAGAACAAAGCAAAAGAGATTCAAAAGTTTGCAGACAGCCATGACATGCATAGTTTCTTCAGTGCAGTCAAAGTTATGTATGGGTCACGCATACAAGAAGCCAGCTTTTAGAGGTCCAAGGATTGAAGAACACTCTTTAAAGAGTCCACCATCAGTAAACAGTGGAATGAACACTTTCA
Source organism: Alligator sinensis (assembly GCF_000455745.1). NCBI lineage: Eukaryota > Metazoa > Chordata > Crocodylia > Alligatoridae > Alligator > Alligator sinensis. Next base: position 475,595 of record NW_005842072.1, on the reverse strand, counting down.
AGAGCTCATGAACCAAGCTTATAATATCGAAGGCAATACTATTGAAGCCATTTCATAACATCCCATAGATCCACCAATTTATCAAAAGACCTTGAAATCCATTAAGCAGATGAACAGCAACAAAGCATATGGTTCTGATGGAATACCAAATGAAATTTATAAAATGGTGGGAAAAATCTCTCTTCCTAACTGCTTGCCATTATTCTGAAAATCTAGAAATATGAGCAGATATCCAGTGATTTGAGAGATGCAAGAATCACTATTAAAGAAAGGAGATGGATCATATTGCAGCAATTATTGCGGTATTGGAGTCCTGTTTGTAGCTGGAATGATCCTTGCCTATGTCACAGAATCAAAGAATCATAGAAAAGGAGGGTTGGAAGGGATCTCAGGAGGTCTGGTCCAACTCCCTGCTCAAAGCAGGACCAGCCCCAACTAGATCATCCCAGCCAAGGCTTTGTCTACTCAGCTCTTAAAAACCCCTAAGGACTGAGATTCTATAACCTCTCTGGGTAAACTGTTCCAGTGCTTTACTAGCCTTGTGGTGAGAAAAAAGCGGCAGCCCTCTCCATGGACTGCCACCTTGACAGGTGGAGAGGCTTGTATGTACTGATGACCCCATAAGCAATACCATTGGGAGTCTTGTACTTTTGTACTCCTGGCAGGGTCACCCATGGCAGTAAGATCAAAGGTGAGGTATCAGATAAAGAGCAGCCCAACATAACATAAAGACCTCAATGGTGGAGCAAGCAGATGAAGAAAAAATACTTCTCAATGGTATTGAAGGCTGAAGTGGAAAAGTAACTTCAGTCATCTTGGATCTTCTTACCACTGGATACAGGTTTCTCCTCCACCAAGATCCATGTGGTTCCAATGTTCAATGGCCTCATGTAAAACAAATCACGCGCAGGCCTCTCCCACTGGATCCAACATCTACCACAATAACCAATCACTAATACCCATAACCTCTACAAAGTCCCGTGGCAATGGATGAGTGGTGATGGGGACAAAGTGATCTCTGGGAGTCCCTAGTCATGGATCCACATGCAGGCAGCCGTCACGTGTTGGTTGCTTCCATTGAAATGGGACAGGAGGGTGAGCTGGCAGCTGCGATTGCCACTGAGCAGTCCTTTTTAGGATCTCCTCTGTTCACCTTGCATAGGGAGGGTTCTAGAAAAGGTGCCCCAAACATAGGCTGTTGCAACTTATCTTACCTGACTGAATAGCTGCTTCCAGAGGGATTACTCAAATTGCGGCTAAAGGAAATGGAAGGAAAGGAAACAAGACCGAGAAATACGTGGTCCCGATCTTACCTTTAACTACCACCTGTGGCATTTGCCAGTCTGTGGCTCTAGGATCAGCCTTCTTAGCCATCAATGGTCTCATTAACAACCTTTTACTTGACCCGTGGGAGGGATCATCCTTGACCATGAGGGATTGCTGTTGGTGAGAGTTTTTCCTAATATCTAACCTAAACTTCCCGTGCTACATTGATCCTTGCTCTGTCATCTGCTACCACTGAGAGCAGTCTAGTTTCATCCTCTTTGTAGCCACCCTTCAGGTAGCTGAAGACGGCTATTAAGTCCCCATTCAGTCTTCTTTTCTCTATACTAAATAAGCTGAGTTCCCTCAGCCTCTCCTCAGAAGTCATGCCCCCAGCCCATTAGCCATTTTTGTTGCCTTCTATGGACTCTCTCCAATTTTTCAACATCCTTTCTGTAGTTGGGGGCCTCAAAATTGGACACAGTACTCCAGATTTGGCCTCACCAGTGCAGAATAGAGGAGAATAATCACGTTCCTTGATCTGCTGGCAACATTCCTTCTAATGTAGTTCAATATGAAGCCTTGTTGGCAACAAGGGTATGCTGTTGGCTCATATTCAGATTATTATCCACTGTAACCCCCCAGGTCCTTTTCTGCAGAGCTGCTGCTTAGTCAGTCTATCCCCAGCCTGTACCAGTGCATGGGATTGTTCTGTCTTAAGTGAAAGACTTTACTCTTATCCTTATTGAACTTCATGAGATTGCTTTTGGTCCAATCCTCCAATTTGTTGAGGTGTCCCTGAATCCTAGCCCTACCCTCCAGCACATCTACTACTCCTGCCACCTTGGTGTCATCTTCAAGCTTGCTGAGAGTATACTCCATCACATCTTGCAGGTTGTTGATGAAGATATTGAACAAAACCAGCCCCAGGACTGACCCCTGGGGCATTCCACTTGATACCAGCTGTCAACTAGACATAGAGCCATTGGGCATCTTTACACATGCTTCAGTGGTTGAGTGGTGGTGCACTTTAATTACAGAAGATCCAAGAGCAGCTTCAAATTAAAGTGCCCACAGCATCTCATGTATGCAGTGTCCCATGCTTCAAAATGGTGGCAGGGTGCTTTAACTAAAGCTCATTCAACAAGCTTTATTTAAAGGCCTCCCCCCCACACCCTGGCCATTTTGAAGTTCAGGGATGCTGAACACATGAGATGTGGAGGCTGCTGGAGCATGTTAATTAGCTCACTGAAGAGTTCTCTGCTAAGCCAAGCTGGTCTTCTGCCCTGCTCTCTAGTCTTCCTGCATATCAAGATGGTTAATTCCTGTGTCCTCAATAAAGTTTCTTTAAAGTACAGCCAGCTTTCCTGGACTCCTTTCCTCCTCAGACTGGCCTCCCAGGGGATCATGCCCATCAGTTCCCTGAGTGAGTGGAAGACTGCTTTTCTGACATCTAGGGTCCTTACTCTGCTGCTCTCTTTCCTTCCTTTCCTCAAGATACTGAACTCAAACATACCATGGTTGCTGCTGCCCAAGTTGCCATCCACTTCTCTGTTCCCTACCAATTCTTCCCTATTTTGAAGCAGCAGGTCAAGAAGAGCATGGCCTTAGTTGGCCTCTCCAACACTTGCACCAGGAAGTTGTCTCCAACCGTCTCCAAAAACTTCCTGGATTGCTCATGCATTGCTGTCCTTTCCTCTCAGCAGATGTCAGGGTGATTGAAGTCCCCCAGAAAAAACAGGGCATGTAATCTGGAAACTTCCACTAACTGTTTGAAGATAGCCTCATTCACCTCATCCTCCTGGTTTGATGGTCTATAGCAGACACCTAACATGATATTACCCTTGTTGCTCTCCCTTCTGACCCTAAACCAGAGACTTTCAGCAGGCCTATCTCCAGTTCCATACTGGAGCTTTGTGTAGTCTTACAGCTCTTGTACATAAAGAGCAACTCCTCTTCCTTCTCTTCTCCCCTGCCTGTCCTCCCTGAACAGTTTATACCCATCCATGACAGTGCTCCAGTCATGCGAGCTATCCTACTGAGTCTCTTTTATTCCAATCACCAGACTGTTGTCATCTCTACTCTGTTGTATACGTGGGAAACTTGGACAAGATACTGAAAACACGTGAAAGCGTTGAAATATTACCATAAGTGATGTCTTAAAAATATGCCATATTAATTGGAAAGATGGAAGAACTGAGCCAGTTCTGGCTCAAGCAAACACCACCAGGATTGAAGCTGTGTTTATATGGTACCAGCTCTATTGGTCAAGACATACCATATAAGTCCTAGTCCCAACCAGTCCCAAAACAAGTCCTATGCTCCCAACGTACTAATGGTCACTGCTCTAGAGGTGGGCAAAAGAAGAGATTCAAGGACACCTTGAAGGCCAATCTGAAGAAATGCAATATTAACATCAATACCTGGGAGACTCAAGTGCTAAATTGTTCCCAATAGCACTATGATGTACAAGGCATCGATCATTTTGAGCAAACTTGCTTCACTATGGAGGCAGATAGACAAGAGACACAAAGAGAAAAAGCTGTGACCCAGCATCACCAAGATCTACTTTTTCCTCCCAGCACTATTTGCCACATCTGCAGTTGAATATGTACATCTCAGACTGGCCTCCTCGGTCATCTGTAGACTCACCAATGACTTCTCTATTTACTGCTGCTGCTGATCTGTCATCCTCATTTTGAGGGACTGCTGCTGCTGACCTGAATACTAAAGTTTATTTTCCTTGTATTTTATTGGATTTTTACAAGTTAATTAGCACTTGGCAAATCTGATGCCTTTGCTTGCAAATTTTCTTCATGTCAGAGTGGGTCATCATTAGTGAAATGTTAAGCTATATCTTTGCCTCTCTCTCAAAAACTGTCTCTTTAGTTGAATAGTTCCTAGAACATCTGCTGCTGATCATTAGATTGATGCAGAATTTCAAAATGGAGTAAAAATTTAGTGGCACATGTAGCCATATCCAAAATAGTTGTTTTATTATGAGAGAGTATTGAAAAATTAAAGGTTCTTTTAGGTGTTCTGAAGACTAAGGCATAGACACAAGAAATGCTGTTAGTTTATGGTACCAGCCAGCTTTGGAACAGAAAAGCCCACCTTAAAAGATATTCCAGCATTTTGTATTGTCCACATTTTGGTAGTCAGGTTATTTAAAATGTATAATTAGTTAGAGAAAATAGTGGTTTTAGTAGTGTAGTGGTTTTCATGTTTGCGTCTCATGTGGCAGGTCCTCCATTTAATGGCACAGTGGCAAGCAGTCATAGGTGTGTTTTTATGCACCCAGAGGTACATGTTTGACTCTTACTTTGGACTGTGTCTAAAGCTGACCACGCTATAAAGGGTTGACCAGGTACCTGGTCATTTGGACTCAGGAATTAGATTTAGCAGGACATGATGCTAGCTATATCAGTCTTCTGTGGGCAGCTAGTTACAGAAACTGGCATGCCTTAATCATCTTAATCCAATAGGCCATCTGATCTCACATGAATCTTTTCTTTGAGCTATTGAAGACTTTGGTCTAGCACACACAGAAAATCAAATCTTATTTTAAAAACTTTTCACAGGACCAGACAAACTGAATCATTGACTTCTGATATCTAAATTTTCAAAAGTGACTGGAGAACTGGGATGATTCCATGTTAAATTGCCTAACTTGACACACATTTTAGGGGCCTAATTTTCATAAAGTTCTGATCATGCAAACAAAAATTATATTGTTACACTTGGTTCTTAGTCAGAACTTCTATCCATAACATAAGACAACTTTTAGGTGCAGACAAGTGTTCAAATGTCATCTAGGCTCCATTGTCAAGCTTTGAGATGTATATACCCATAAAAATTTTTAAAAAAAGGCTGCCTAAAAGTCACAGGCTGTCCAGTGTTTTGTCATCTGTCATGATATTCACTTGGAAACTGCTTTCATCTATTAATATTTATGCTTCCCTTTCTTCAGTTGTATTGAATTTTTTTTCTGATAAAGAAACCAGAGATTTTGTGGTGATGACCTTTCAGCATTAGCAGTATTCATTTTTATTCTTATGCTGATATAGTATGTTTTTATTTATTAGTGGGAATATATTGCCTAAGTAGCAGCACATCTCTCTAGCTGCTTTGTTTATGCCCTCAGGGTCTTTAACATAATATGTTATGAAAGTTCTTTCATTAGATATTCCTAAGGATGAAATCCTTTCCTGTGCTGGCTACTAATGAAACCTAATTAACAGTACAAAAAATGTTGAACATTAATGAGAGCTTGTGTCATTTATTTATGTTAATTAATGCTTCAGAACACATACACAACATTGTAGCTGATTGATCATTTCTGTGCAAGGCTGGTATTTTGGTAATTTCATGTTTAATTTATTTTTCCAACTTTAAAAGCAATTTATAAATTCCACTTACTAGCAGTGCAACAATATCCTTAGAACTTAACAAAATATCCAGCCCTTACTGAACATATTTACAATATATATCTGCTTTTTCAGCAGTCATGAAGAACTAGATTCTGATACTCTCCTCTAGATCTTATTTCACAAATTGTCACTGATGTCAAATATCTAGAAGTAATGTGATCAGATTTGACCCTGAACTTTCCATGAATAGAGGAATATTTGTTTTATTATGAAATGCACCATTGTCTTCACGGATGGGTTACAGATGCTAAAGTACAGTCACTTATGTGCAGAGCTACTGTTTTGAAGTATTGGCAGGAAGCCATCTTCTGTCCTGGGATATGAATACATCGTTTTCACTGACTACAATGAGGAACTCACATCTGCATCCATGGGAAAATTTTGGCTCAGGAATAATCACTGTTTCTAGCTTTTATTATTTAAATTACTGGATACTTGGGGGCCCAAAACATAGGCCACTGGACTTGGCCTGTATATACACAGAAGAACAAGTTGGTCCTTGTTTATAATCTAAATATAACACAAGAAAGAAGAGATGGATGCAAACAGACCCATGGGGCAGTTACACTGCAACAGTAAGACAGTATTAATCAGAAGCAAGGTTCCCTCTAAGCGGCTGCGCACACACAAAAAAATCTTGCCACTCATTAACTTTTTAATGCTGTGTGGCTTCCCGGAGAGGAGCTGTGCTGTGGCTTCCTGGAAACCCGGAGTGCGGAGGACTCAGAAGTGGTCCGTAGTTAGGACAGGGATCTCTGGGGCCTACAAAAATCTTGACAACATTTACATGATTGCTGCGTTAGGATCCCACATCTCACAGACGATTCTCATTGGACCCTTCATAGCAGACCTTTATGTCCAAATCAACATTGGGCCCCAAAACTCTTATCTGGGTATCTGTCTGCCCAGCTTCAGCCCTTTTTATCTGACTGAGACCCTTCAGTCTAGGTCCACTGCCTCAGACCCTAGCTTCCTGGGTCTCAACCCAATAGTGGAGGGTGCTTCTCAGGCATACTGCCTGTGGCATTGGACAGTTCATCTACAGCCATCTCCTCCAAGAGAACCTCTTCCTGCTGCCTGCAAGATTAGATTCCCCTGCTAGCCCTCAGGTCCTGGTTTTATGAGCCCCAGAGCTCCACCCCTTCCTGCTCACCCCCTTTCCCGACACACACAGGGGTTTCCGCTTTGCTTGATAATCAGTCTCCCTCCCCACTCCCTGCAGCTTAGCTCAACCGCTTCTACTTGGTCTAATGAGATTTGGCTATTCTTGCCCTGCACCTTCCCAAGGTCCCCCAGCCTTGGGGTTCGCATTCTTGTTGTGGATGGCTGTTGTAGTCATTGGTCCCTGTGGGCTACAAAAGTCCTGCTCCTCCTCTGATTGCAGTTAACAAGGTTAGGATTCCCTGTTGCAAGGAGTATTGACTTCTTGATGAGAGAGAGGTTGTAGAGGGCCTTGAGGCAAGGACAAATATGTGCTAATAAAAGGGAGGACACTAGAATGCAAAAGAAGAGTGACATGGTCAAAGCAACCAGGTTAGGAAAATGATCTTTGCAGCGATATTCGGGATGGATTTGAGCAGCACAAGTCTGCATTCATCAAGACCAGAGAAAAGGATGTTGTAGCAACAAGAATGGCTGCTGTCTACATGGATAGGAAAGGCTGTATCTTATATATGCAGGACAGAAAGAATTTTCAAGACTTATGCATGGTCTGGGCATGGGACCTTAGTGCATTGAGTCAAAGATGGCATCCAGGTATATGGAGAGACAGGCAGAATGGTGGTATTGTCCACAGTGATAACCAACTGAATGACAACACATTCAAACTGCGATTCTTCACTATTTAAAAGGAAACCTCCTTAAATTAGAATGATTCTTAACATCTTCAGTAACACTTTTCTGCATTGAATAGAACATAGGAAAAGGCCTTTTCTATTTATGCATTGTCTATAAGGAAGCTTGTTCAAGATTAAAACTCTAATCCAGTTGTGTTCAACCTCTGGCCTGTGGGTCAGATCTAGTTTGTGAGGCCATACTATCCACCCTGTGGGTTTATCCACAGATCTGGAAATTTGGCAGTGGGAGACTGGTGCAGTGTTAATTGCTGCCCCCCTGCTGCCAAATTTCCAGACCTATGGGGAGCTCTATAGGCCAGATGATGTGGCCCTGCATGCTAGATTGGGCTCCTGCAGTGGGGCTTGCATGGGGAATTCACTCTGGGACCAAATATGGCCATGGAGTCAGGCCAGCATTTGAGATCACGTTGTGTGTGGGGTGGGGCAGGCGTGCATGGCCGGGAAGTGCGCTTGTGAACTAACCCCCATGAAGGCTGAGTATGACAGCTCTAATCACTAAGCTACAGGCCTGACACTGCCCAGAACCCTTCTCTTAAGGCTGGCCTACTGCACCTTGCATTGGATAAACATAAGCATAAGAAAGGTGAAGGATCTGAGTCTATATGTCTATTTTCTGGTGCTGCAATTTCTCTTTTAGGTGGCCTTTCCCATGCCACAGCCTACACCATCTGAAACCCATACAGAGACTGGGTGAATCTGGCCCGTTGGATCTTTTGATGATTTTTACCAGTAACATTTCAATGAAATAGAAGTCAAAGCTTCAAGAGAAAGTTTCTGAGTCTGGAAAACAGTTTTGATAGAGAAGATTCTGTGTGAGATGCACTGTAGTTTAAGAAGTAATTAATATATTTTACTTTCAGTAAAATGGCAGTTAATTTACTGCTAGGTTTAATATCCACCGACACCTTCACATTTATCCAGACGAGAGATCTTTTCACTTGTATTAACACTACAGTCTTAGTCATCAGGACAAAACATTCACCTTCATAGAAATTGTTTTTAAACATCTGGATGTCCTAAGCACTACTCTAAAGCTTACCTTCAGGTGTATCAATCTATTTTTTTGTTATTTACAAGACAAATTAAGATAGGTGCATACACAAAATAAAGACCTAACAAGTGATAGATATGGGAAAGGATTACCCACTCTCTCTGGTTACGTTAATTCTTATATATTTGTGATCTGAAGTTGTAGATCCTATGCAAGCAAATTTCCTATTACCTCTATTGTAGGCTCAAATTCTCAAAGTAGGCAAGATGAAGATTATTTGTATATAAACTATAGGTATTACTGAATTTTTACAATATGTAAAGTGTTCTGAACCAATGGGACTCTGTTTTGAAGAACTTTTAGTCTAATAGTTTGATGGAGCTCTCAGTGAAATCAGTGGAATGCATCTCCTATCAATGTCACTGGCAGATAACATCCAGCCATTAGACTAAGATACTGAAGTAGATTAATAAACTTCATAGACAAATTGATCCTGCTGGCACAAGTTCATACATGATTTCACCAAATGGAACACAGATTTAGGATGTTCTTTGTACCTGGGTTGCTTCATAGAATAAATGCGACTAGCTGAAGTTTTTTGAGAGAGGGAAGAAACAATGCATGATGAACGTTAATCAAGAAGATAGTCCTATATTAATTGTACAGTACAGAACCTTTATAAATAAGAGAAGTAATATTTGTTGAAAATGTGTTTCATTTTAATTTTTAACTGGATTTTTCAAACACAGTAGTTTCTAGCTTCACTTTTAAAAATGTGAACTTGCAGCAGTAGCATTTAAGATCACATGGCTCAAACAAAATTATCCAAACTATACCAAAAGCCACCTCTAATTTGCTACCTGAGGAGCTAAATGGAGATGAAACAATCTATATATTTGATAAGAGAAACTATAACCCTGAACATTTCTCTGTTTTTTCTGATGATTTATAGAGTCCAAGTTGAAATATTTTCAATTGTATTAGAAAACAGCCCCCTCTTGTGATGAAACAGCAGCTAGTTACAAAAGCATAATGAAATGATGTGAAACAGGCCTGTAGAAATACAGATGTAATGAAACTCAAAACCTGGAGAAGTCTCCTCATGAAAACTGGTCTTTTAAAATATATATTTTAGCTTTTAACAGTCTCTTGCTTCATTTGACTATTGCAGTATTTTCAGACTGTATTCCTTTTATTAGTAGCATAAGCACAATCTTTATTGCTCTAACCTTCCTTTTCCTTCTTCCAACCTTTATGTTTCTCTGTAGTGCGGTGCTTGGGTTAGGGGCTTATTATACTGGGCACTGTACATACATATCCTAAAATAGTCCTTGCCTCAAAAAGCTTACTATCTAAATTTTAAAAACTGTATAGCAGGTAGATGAATCAAATCTCCTATGTTTACTGGGAAATCCTTGTAAGTTTAAAAAAAATAGGTTAGATGATTTAGAAAGAACAGACACTTCCTTGAGCGAGGGGTTATACTAGATGATCTCTTGAGGTCCCTTCCAGCCCTATTTTTTATGATTCTATGATTTCTAAACTGAAAGCAGGATTTGCTTGGTAATATCTTTTATTGGACCAGCTATAAATTTGGGACATGTTAGATATGTTTTGGGGCACTTTCGCAGGTCACCCTTGTGAATTTTCTATTTAAATAGTGAATGTGTAGCCACATCTATAATGTTTGGGCCAACTGGCACTGTCCCACAGCAGTGATACTTAGCTTGCCTGAAGTGCCTTGGAAACACGGTTATTTTGTTTCTAGTTTATGAAGCAGCTTCTTCCTGAAATCTGTGCCAGTAATGGCCTCTACACCTGGCCTATTAAGATTCAAGCAATATTTTAAATAAAAGAACTAACAGTTGCATGGCCTTGTCTGTGTTAAACTGCCCTTCCGTCCACTATATATGGCATATTACATCTTAGTCAGTACCAACTGTAAAACCGTTGGGTCAAGGCTTGTATCTTCAGTCTGTCTGTCTTCAGACCATCATGCACACCTCTACTACTCTACCTTATTGTCAAACAACAACAACAATTGGCTGCCACAGCTCAGATGATGCGAAGGAGCTCTGACCTGTGTAGGGTACTTGTACTGGGATACACATAATTTGGCCTAGAAATTGGGATAAAATCCAATATATATATTTGAAATTCCATTAGTCATGTATCTGGCCACACTCTAGGGGATTGGTCTGCCTTCCTTTTTCTTCCATGTCCTATTGGTAAACAGCTGAACTTAAAATGACATAAATAATTTATACTGTATTACTTCTGTGCTCCATTATCATGAATGCTTTTACAGTAAGTAGCAGAAAGAGGTTGCATTTGGGCAGCCCACCACTGAGATAATCCTTCTGTGGCTATCTTAGCTACCTAAGCCTGTGTTGGTTCAGGAATCCACTGGTGCTGAGGTGCAAAGTGACCATCCCCAGGTTGTTCTATTGACTGAAGACATTTTTACTTTGCATGAAAGTAGACCATGCATCAGACTGACTGAAGAGCATGGCACAGAAACTCAGCAGTCCCAACATCAAACTTTCAATAATTGAGCCAGGACTTCAAAAAATCCTGAAAATAAATAAACATGAGATTGAACATAAATGTACTCACTTGGGTACATTTTAGGTACACTTTTCAGACTTTGTGGTATGAGATGTTGCGGTATCCTGCGATCACACTTTCAAACTTCCTTCTGCAAAAATAAGGGCTGAAATTTTCTTTTTGAAATGTAAGCTGAGATACTTATATGATCACTTGACTGCAGGGACCAGAGTACTAAAGGTTGGGAGTCATGTAATAAATAGCAAGAGAACTGGCAACATCAGAAATTGAGAGAAAGAAAGTAGAAAGGGATGGCAAGGAGTGGTATCTTCCTTGGACTCCCATCTCCTCCTTTCATTTTCTATGCATGCCTTCTCCAGTTTTCCTGGTCTTCTACCAAGCAGTTGTTAAGTCAATATTGTGACACCTCTAAATGTGTAGTGCTCAAGATTTGTTCCTTAACCCTCACTAAGCCACTTTTGTGCCAGTCACTTCCAGCAGCAGTTTTGTCTGGCGTAGTTCAGTGCTAAATGATACAGATCTTTCGCATTTTTTAGTTTTCATAAGAGCTTTGGCATTTGGCTATGTCATATTTAATCATAGTGGAGCTTTGGATTGTAAGTGTTTTCTCTCTAAAGGGAATAGATGGACCCTAAAGCTTAGCAGAAACAGCTGTTCAACCTTTAAAAGAGCTAACTCTAGCTGATTATTATGAGATAATCATAGCAGAAAATTAGAGGCTCTGGCTGAAGTTTGCTGTGTCTAAGCCCCAACAGTATGATTAACTAACACATGACAAGCAGATGCTCATCATATATTTCTACTTAATTGACTCTGACCCTTCTCAAACGGGCCTGACAATGTGAAAAAATGTTATAAGAACTGTCATTATTGCTACAGATAACCTGAAATGAACACAGGCTGTTAATAATATACTTGTATGCTCACTTACTGTATGCACCCACAAAGGTTAAATTTATTCTGCAAAAAGCATGTTTTCCTTCTGCTGGAACAGTAGAAAACTTTCTTCCTATCATAGTAGACAATTACTAGTTAGTAACTGAATCAAGTGACAGCTCCATGTTTCTGTTTTCTTTCTGTGATTGAGCCAAAAGTGTTTCACTCTGGGTTTCCCAGGTGGACAGACTACAAACCACAAAGCAATATTGACTAAAACTATGCCTCAGCTTCGTTTTGTATAAATCATGCAAACTCACACATTTTCATATGGTTCCCACCCAAAATCATACGTTTGCACTCAGGATAATGCAAAACTCAAACAAATTTTCTCCTGGATGTTGGGATAACTAGGTAACAAATCATATGGTTTTCACGTGTAGGAAAAGAGTAGGTTTCTTTCCTTTGTACCTTCATGGTAAATTTCTGTGGCCTTGCTGCTACAGAAGCACTGGTCTGGACCTTATCATGGAAAGCTGACATCCAGTAGTTTGAAGCAGCTATATTGAGCAATCTAGCAACTGTTCTACTTTAATAAGAAAGTAGAAACGTACCCTGCCATCCTATAAAAATCAGCACAACTTTTTAACATGCAGCAGATGTACATGATGTTGTAGATGCACATCATTTACATCTGTTTTTACTGCCAGAGTGCTGTTAAGAAACTTGAGAGAATCAAGCCCATAATATGTAGACCCAGATACACACATGATTTTAATATAATAAAGGGCTTAGTCCGTCTGTCTAGCTGTAACGCTCTTGGAGCACTCCGATTGGTTACTGAAACAACCAATCACAGTGCTCCAAGGGTGTTACGGATAGGAGGTGTGTTGCCATGAAGGCGGGGATGGAGGGGACAGTGCGGGGTGGGGGAGCAAGGCCAGTGCCATTGGCCTTGCCACCCCTCTGGCCCTGCTCCTTGGATGTGGTGGCAGCATGGGGTGTTGGCAGAGGGGGAAGGAGAGGACAGCAAGGCAAGCTTCCCCCCCCCCCCCCCCCCCTGCTTGTGGGAGGTGGTGGCAGCGTGGGTGGGGTTTCGGGTTAGGATTAGCAAATTTCCCCCCTCCGCCCCCACTCCCACATCATTCTTGATGGGCAATTTGCTAGTTTCTTCTATAAAAGGAGGGTCAGAATTTAACCGTGGGATTTCTGGCTGGGAGAGCTCCAGATTCTTAAACCAATGAACTGCCAATTGTAAGTACAAAAGGGTGTGGGAAGATAGCTTTCCACCTTTTTATACTTACCAAAACTGTAGTCTGCATCTGTTTGGTTCTACCCAAATAATTACTTCAGTGCTAGACAATGCCATGAGGTTAGATGTACTATTGCTTATAAGTCCAAATGGTGAAGAGGAGCAAATATAACTTAGCATAGTGCCCTTCACTCAGGCCTTAAGGGTAATATCAGAGCCTATGGATTTTATCTAAAAAGAACATAGTAGTCGGATGACAAACAAAAGAGAAAGAACATAAAGAACACCAACCAATAGACCTTGACTGCCCAATAAGATCGAAATATTCATAGGCTTTCAGCCCCGATGTACTTGGATTATTCATAGTTCAGTTAGATGGTAGTTTACAATGTGACATGTTATGCCAATATGGAGTATGTAATGGCTGCCATCAAGCAAGCCTTTGAATCCTAATGGCATCTTAGACTTGTTTAAAGTCGTTAGACTTGCTGAGCACTCATCTTGCAGGCTCAATGGAAGGAGCAGTTACATCCTTTTATAAAGGAAGGTAGCTACAAGCAACAGAAGCTACTGCCCTGGGACTGACTGCAAACATAGGACACTAGAGCAGGAGTCAGCAACCCCCGGCACGCGTGCCGAGCACGGCATGCAAGGCCGTTGTGCTCGGCACACCACCGCCAGCCCAGGCTCTAAGCAGCTGCTGCCAGCCACAGAGCCCAGGCTGCTCCCAGCAGGTGGCTGGGAGGCTGCAAGCCCTGCTGCAAGCAGACCGGGCTCCGTGGGCCGGCAGCAGGCTGCAAACAGCTGCTCCGGGCTCCAGCATGTCAGCTCTCTGGCACCTTCCAAGAGACATAGTGGTTTTTTCAGCATTCCAGCCAAAAAACGTTGCCTACCCCTGCACCAGAAGATTATTTGGCAAGCGGTGCCAGAGGAGTGCCAGCCACCAATGAGAGGCGCAGTCATGCAAGAAAGAACAGAGGGACAGAGTTCCTTTGGGAAAAGGACTTCTAGAACGGTACGCTTGAAAACTGTGAGCTCCTCTTATTTCCCTGAATGCACAGTAGAAACCAACAGGACTTTGTGGATATTTTATGTAAGTAAATGAGACTGCACTGAACTCTTTTATGCATGTAGCCAGTTTTTCTTCTGATACACATGAGAAAGCCACAAATGCTGTCAATTGCTTAGGCCACTGAGGCATTAGTAAGACTAGTTTTACAATTTAAAAAATCTTTAATTTTATCACTGATTTTTTTAACAGGTATCTCCGATGAATATATAACCCCCATGTTTAATTTTTATAAAAGTGTTGGAGAGCTGAAGATGACACAAGAGGAATATGCTCTACTCACAGCAATAGTTATTCTGTCACCAGGTAATTTATAGTTCTAAAGTAAATATTTGACAGTAATTTGAGAAGAGGGAATAAAGCACCAGACAAATGGCAGATGTGTAAATCACTGGTGCTGTACATATAGGGAGTCATCAGTATCACATACCTATAGCAGCTGAATAAAAATGAACATCTCAGTTGGCATCAGAGAGGGCTTTTGTCCTCTAAATATGGAAAATTCTATTTGTTATTAATATGAGTAACAAGTATGTTGCAGCATTTCACTGTGTGAATGGAACATCAGAACTTTGAAAGGAAACTTCTCCCTCAAGTATATTTGAATAAAGAATCAATAATGAAGGGGTTAGGTCTTATGGAACAATTACCAGCTGGCATATCAGAAGCACATGCTAGAAAACCTGTGGACAACAGCAGCAAGAGGAAAGGTGGCCTTTGACAAGTTTCAATATATACTTGACGCTGTGATGCCCCATGTATTTCCTTATTCGCCTTTGTTAGCCAAGCTCCCTGGCTTGTCTACATGTTTTAGACCAGGGGTAGGCAATCCCTGGCACAGGTGCCAGAGTATGGCACGTGAAGGCATTTTGCTTGGCACATGCACCGTGGGGTGGATGGTGGGGAAGGGACTGGAGCTCTGCTGTCACAAGGATCGGACCTCTCGTAGCTCCCCTGCCTTTTGCCCCTGGCACGCCGATATCTTATAAGTCAAGGTTGCAGATGTTTTTGGCACTCTGCGCAAAAATGTTGCCAACCCGTTTTAGACACACCACTGATTCTGGTGGTGAGATATTGCATTGGATGGTGGTCCTGCTGTAGAGGTGTAGTAGTGCAGCTCCGTGCCTGGTTCCTGCCATGCCAACTGCTGCAGTGTGATCAGCTATTTCAGCAGCAATAGCTGTTTTTGGGCTTCCCCAACAAAAGGGGTGCCCAAGCTGCTGCCCTGCCTTCCCATTTATGCTACTGGCCAGTTCCTAGAGGGGAACAGGGGCACAAGGCATCTGAATTTCAGCTCCCAGGAAATATGGTGATAGCTTTTCCTAATAGGATTTTTTAAATTTTGAAACAGTTAAACATTTCTACAAACAGCAGATACTTTTCACAACAAAGTGTGTTTAGTCATAAACCTAATTTTACATTAAAAATATTTGATGGAAAATTTTGACTAGTTCTACGTGTGGCTTTGTGCAGGCCCTCTATGTTTCAGTGAATTTCATTTTAAACAAGAAAAAGCTGAGAAGTACTATTTCTTGATTATTTCTTTGTGTGTGTTTTCTTGTAACCAAAATATCCAACAAACCTCTCACCTGATCACCCTGACAAGCCGAAGGCACCAGCTGCTGGCATGGAAAACTTTTTCCCAATTTTTTTGTGTGCTAAAGTTATAATGGGTTGAAATAAGGAGCTTATAAAAAAAATCATTATTACAACACTGAGGCACTTTATTTTCTTGTTGTTTTGCAACATTCTCTGTGGCAGGTTTGACTATTGTATACAGGAAATATCTTTGCAATTCTATAGTATTGTCTGTAGTCCGTGTTTTCCTCCTAAGTAATCAAAATAAATATTTGCAATATATCAAAATTCATGCTGGCTAACTATTTCTTTCCTTATTGTTTTAAAAACAAAACCAGATCGACAGTATATCAAGGACAGAGAGTCTGTGGAAAGGCTTCAAGAACCACTGCTTGATGTTCTACAGAAACTTTGCAAACTTCACCATCCAGATAACCCTCAACATTTTGCATGTCTTTTGGGTCGCCTTACAGAACTACGGACATTTAACCATCATCATGCCGAGATGCTGATGTCATGGAGAGTGAATGATCATAAATTCACACCCCTTCTCTGTGAAATCTGGGATGTTCAGTGATGAATATTTTTATTTTGGGATTAACAACTTTTTAAAGGACCAAATTGTATTCATTTTCACTGCAATATTCATTAGTTATTTCTTTAAAATTTCTTTACTGAAGTTTTTGCAGAAACACACCATGGATTTCATAAAGAAATTTTGTTCATTATGTACTGAATATTATGTAACTATCAGTCTTTCATATGTGAATATAGAGTATATTTTCCTGTATTTATATACAGATCAGAAAGAATGTTTCAGCATCACGCAGGTACCATATTAACTCCTTCTGAAATTAAACTGATTGTATTTTAAACTCCTTTTTTAAAGTGGGACAATGCAGGTTTTATATTTGTTCTTTGCAATGCTCTTATACTTCACCTTTGTTAAAGGATATTTCAAATATTAACTATAATAAATAATGAAACTGATGGATGCTACAACCATCTCCTTTCTTTGAACATGCACAAGCTCTTATTTCCTCAAACAGATAAAAACCATGCTGTTCTGCTAAAGGTACGAAGCCTCAAAACAGTCTATACCATTACTTTTTGCATGTCATAAATATGGAGTTTCTTGTTTTCTTTGCATTATCAATATTTATAAGTAAAAATTAGATAATGTGTTCTTTGTGGAAGGCTATCACAAGTTTACCTTCCTATACATTATGTTGCATTACAGACTTATGTTACCTACTGGTACTATCTTAACAGTGGTGTCTTAAAAAAATCTTAGTTTACTTTTGGGTGCATTACCGACTCCATTAGCTACTAGTATCATCTCATTAGGATGTCTTAAAAACAAGTATGGCTAGGTATTGACATTCAAAAAGCCCAAGATGGAATCAGTCTAAATTATGTGGTTTTCTGTAAGCAGCCTAGGTTAGATTGGAGTGAACAGAATACACATTTGCCCTTTGGAGGGGGAACAAATCTTAGACCAGGTTCTGTCATTTTTAACCCAGTCTGTGGGCACATCTACATGAGTGCTTTAATGCGCAGTAGCCTATTTTACTGCGCATTAGAACATCACAGCAATAACTGTGCTAATAAGCTAATGTGCAGTAAAATTAGGCACTGTGCATTGTCAGTAAAAAAAGTGCACTTTTGCTGCTGAACATTAGGGAAGCCTAATGAGCATTTAGTTTGTACCTCACATTAGAGGGCACTTTTACACGTGCTCCAGAGGTGCTGGGATAGTGCTTTAATTACACATCTCATGTATCAGCAACCCCATGCTTAAAAATGGTGGTGGGGCCTCATGAACTAAAGCTTGATCATTGAGCTTTAGATCAAGCACCCCCTCTGCCATTTTTAAATGTGGGGATGCTGATAAATGAGAGACAGGAGGCTGCTGTAGCATGGCAATTGCCACGCTCCAACAGACTCAATTCATCAAGTCTGCTCTGACATACTTTAATTCTGCTCTGCACTTGTGTGTAGGTGCCCAGTAGCGTTAATACGCAGTAGCAAAAGTGTTTTAATGAACATGTAGATCAGAGACGGGCAATTATTTCGGACAAAGGGCCGCTGGCTGAGTTTTGGCAAGCCATTGAGCAGCACATGACAAACAGCCAGGGGCAGATAAATATTAATTTTCTAAATTTTTTAGGGGCCCCACGAGCCAAATAGAATGGCCTGGCAGGACGCATCTGGCCCGCGGGCCGCATTTTGCCTGTCCCTGATGTACATGCACTCTGTGCACCAAACTTCTGCTCTGTTATAGGTATAGACCAGTTCCTGATCACTTATACCAGTAAAAGTGTAATGTCTAGACCCTATGAGAGAGTTGTTACCTATGAATCTTGCCAATGACAGAGCAAATGTGGCACTAATTTTATATGGAAACTATGAGTCTGTCAGTTAAAACAATTACCATCCTTCTCTCTGAAATCTGTTTACTTTCCAATATTACAACAAACGCTCACATTTATAGTGTAAAAAGTTATACCATTAAATTCGTTATCTGGAATTCTACAAGCCGGTATACTTTACTAAATGGAATTTCTGACCGGCTGGCTGGACGCAAGGAGGTGGGAAGGGAAAGCTTGCACGCAGCAGCAGCTGCTGCTGCCATCACCCTGCGCTGCCCCCATCCCTCCGGCTCCGTGAGCAGCCACTGCCACCCCTCCCCACCACTCCGCATTATCTGCCTCAGATAACTGGAATTTTTATATAACCGGCACCCGGCATTCCCCACTCACGCCAGATAACAGAGATTTTACTGTATTAAAAAAACATGTATTTTTTTCTTTTGTTTTCCAATTGGCATATTTTGTGCATTTGGTGGTACTTTCTATATGCTTAGTTTCACTGTTTTTTCTCTATTTAGTCCGTTAAAAACATTCCCTTCTTATTTTAGCAAGTCTTCTTCATGCCAAATGGGAGAGAAAATATTTAAAAATAGGAACACTCAGTTAGAAAGCCATGAGTATTACCGAAGCGAAGCTCTGGGAAGGTGAAGCATCAGAAATTAATTTTAAATAACTTTAACTTACCAAGTATAAAACTGATGGTATCACTTCAAAGTGT
The DNA here is from genome assembly GCF_000455745.1 of Alligator sinensis. Lineage (NCBI taxonomy): Eukaryota > Metazoa > Chordata > Crocodylia > Alligatoridae > Alligator > Alligator sinensis. The sequence continues at coordinate 456,622 of NW_005842072.1, read as the reverse complement.
AGACCTTGATGTTACATGAGATGTGTATGGGCCAATGCCTGTACCTTTGTGGAGCACCACTGACTTAAGTGGATGTTTTGTGCAGGGACAGGGTTTTGTTTGTGTTACTCCTATTGCAGGATTGAGGCCTTAACCTTGTTTCCTAAGTAAACATTATTAAATCTAATGGCCTGGGTTTTCAAGAGAACAAGTCTACAATCCATGTTATAATTATGTGCATTCCTTTCCAGTAAATGATGGAACAAACTAGAAACAGGAAAGTCTGGTTTTACTGCCAGAACCAGACCTATTTCTACATGTCAAATAACTAGTGTGGCACAAAACCATTGTCAAACTAGATAAGAGTTGATCTTTTATCGGAGCAGATCTTTTATAACTCTCAAAACTCTTTTATCATCAGTGCTTTGCAGTAACAATAGAAACATAATTCTCTTTTGTCTTCTGCCCATCCTTTCCCATCACTCATTTTAAAGGTGTTTTTTAGTTATTTCTTTTAGATCCTATGTCCCTAACAGCAAATATTGCTTCATATACTCTGAGACCCCAATCCAGTATATTTATGCATGTGATTAACATACTTCTTTGCAGGATTGGAGCCTATGGTTATTCTTAAAATCTCCCATGTTTTCACAGGAGCATTGCTTCTTGAGTGGTACCATTACTGGGCATATCCTATTGTATAATCTACATTTGCTACTGAGCAGTGGTAATAGTGGAAACATTTGTGTCCTGTCTATCGTGTAGCACTTTTACCCTAGGAAACCTACATTAGGCAGAGAGTAAGGGTACTTTGATGTAGAAACAGCCAATGATTGCTCTTTACTACAGTTAATCAGAAGGTAAGGGAAGTCCCTTTCAATATAAATAGCTGAGTGGACAGGTGTTTCCCCTAATTATTGTGTATATGGCATCCTGCTTGACGAAGAAATGACAAGGTCATTTGTACTTGCTGTAGGGAATAGGCCTTACTTTTAAGCACAATGTATGCTGTTATGGTTACAGGGTTGCTCAACCTCTGGCCCCGGGTCCAAATTTGGCCTGTGGAGCTATGACATCTTTCTGGGATCCTTTGACCCTAGCTGACTTCCTGCCCCTGGGGAAGGGGCTGGACTCGATGATCTTCTGAGGTCCCCCCCAGCCCTAATGTCTATGAAATCTATGACGTCCAGTCTGCAGGGATCCCCGTGGGTCCGGAAATTTGGCAGCAGGGAACTGTAGAAACTTTGCGGGTCTGGATCCTGCCCTGCCTGGTCCGTTGCCCATGCAGCATGATCAGGGCCAGGCCGCCTGCTAAACATCCAGATCCAGCTGGGCTGTTCTCCCCATCCTTTGCCTCCTCCCATGCATCTGGATCATGGCCACTGCACCCCCTTCTCCCCCTGCCCTCCGCGCGTCCAGATAGAGACCCAGGCCGCTTCTCCATCCAGGGAGAATGGATCAGGGTTCAGCTTCACAACCCGCAGGCTAGATCAGGCCCACTGGCTGGATCCAGCCTGAAGAAGGATCTGGCACTGCCAATCTAGCCCACGGAGTGAAAAGTTGGGTGCCACTGGTTAAGAACATTAAAGCTACTGTTCTTTTGTATATATTAGGTGTGCCACTAGTGGAAAAGAGTCTTGTGTCACCCCCCTTAGAGGCACCCATTAGTTGGCTATGATGATTTTCAAGTAGCACAGTTCTGGGGTCACAGCATAAACCTGGGAATCAAAAAAAGCAGCGTTCTGCTCTTTGGTACAATCGTTGTGGATGACTATGATCAAGTCCATTAAATCTTGGTTCCACATGGGGTTAAAAATTATCTAGTAGTGGTGACTAATCATATAGGGGTGGCCAACCTGCAGCACACATGGCACAAGTGACATGGGCAAGCTTGTGTATGTCACATGACAGATTGGGGGTGGGCAGGGGGCAAGCAGCACAGTAGCAGATAGGGAAGGAAGCAGAAAGCAGAGCAGCAGATTGGGTAGAGGATGAGGATGAGATTGGCACTTGAGGCTGGTGCAGGGTTATTTTGTGGTACACCTGCCAAAAACAATGCCTCCACTGTACTCGTATGCTAAGTGCTCTTTAGTTCTCTTTTCTGCTCAGTTGTAACAAAGCTACACACTAAGACTAGGGGGCAGAGAAGGTAGAATGTAGGGCGAGATCCTCACCTGCCTTTCAGTGCCTAGAGGCAGCATCACATCCAACAATACCTTTCCCATCCCATGGTGGGGACCAACTGCCCAGGTACTTCCATTCCAGGGTGTGCATCTACACGTTCATTAATGTGCTGTAGCTGCTGTGCATCGTTTAATATTTGTATAACCAAGTAAATCAATGCACAGTAACTGGTGCTATTGCACAGTAGTGCCAGCACACAGCTTTTTAGTGATGCAAACTGCGCAGTAGCCTAACACTACTGTGCAGCGGTGAATTACCATGATTTTTGCCCCGCCTGCTACTGCACAGAAGTACTAGGCTACTGTGCAGTTAGCATCTTGTGTACATGCCCTCAAGGTGACCACAATTCCGCAGCGAGACCCCTGTATGCAGCAGCTAGCAACTCAGGAGTTTAGGAACTGGGAGGATGCAGAATAACCCTCCAGACAGGATCCCCTGTGCCTCTCCCATCTACTGGACTTACTTCATGCTGCTTTAGGGCTTTTCAAGGGTCACTGCTGAATGTGGATGTCACAACCCAAAGTTGTGGATTTTTTAATTGTGTGCGCTTCGGCACCGCTAAATTATGTTCCCGCCGAATTAGAGCTCTTTTGCACGACGGAGTGTTCTGTTGTTATGGAGAACCCGTGTGCAGAAAAGTGTTTCCCGCCGTTCTGTATCCTTCTTTGCATTGTGCATGACTTTTGCATTTAGTGATGCACGCTGCAAAGGAG
>NW_005842072.1:449284-450173 GCF_000455745.1 Alligator sinensis | reverse complement strand
GGCCTCCCGGCCACAGCCCGCGTGCACGCAGACGGGCCCGGCTTGCGCCCGGCAAGGGCGGGACCGGGAGCCGGCCCGCACAGTGGAAACCTTGCAGAGCTACAGCCGTGGCAGGAGGAGGGCGGCTGTGCAGGGGGCAGTGAGGGCACCAAGCAGGTGGGAACATTGAGGAGGCAATCGGGATTGTCGTGGAGGCACAGGCATTGGCTGGACTTTCAAAGGATTGGAGCAAGGAATACTCGAGTATCCAGGCTGTAGCCATACTGGTCTAGAGCAGGGGTTCTCAAACTGGGGAGGTCGTGAGCAACTTCAAAGGGGGTCACAAACCTGCATGCCACCGGCGCTTCTGCTGCTGTGCACTGCACACCATACAGGCCCCCCCCATTGATCGGCTGCCAGAGGGTCGCGGTATGGCAGTTTGAGAGCCCTTGGTCTAGAGTCAAAAGGAATCAAAACTCCTGGAAGAGGTGGTATCTTTTATACTCTAGGCACAGGAAGGCAGGGCAGGAAGGGGCTCATCTATGCAGGGCAGGAATACCTCAGATTGCAAAGAACAAGTCTTCCAACTATTTAGTCGGTCCGGTAAAAAGAGATCGCCTCTGCCGGAAGACCCTTGTCTGCCTGCATCCTTAGAGCAAGGCTGCTCGGGAGTCCCCCAAGAGCTAGGGGTGCCAGCTCTGTTGGACCCTATGCTGGGAGGTGTCATCACACGATGTCATGACACAAATGCCTTTCGGTCAGGCGGGCCAATGCACGCTTTCTAAACACCCACTGGACAACCGCATCAATCGGGTTCACCAGTGAACACTGATCTGAGGGCATGCCCTGTCACTGATCTCCGGGTGGCTCTCTCCGCAGTCTCCTGGAGAAGTCTCTCTCATTCCCGGAC
>NW_005842072.1:446615-449174 GCF_000455745.1 Alligator sinensis | reverse complement strand
TGAGCGTGGCACGCTTGCTGCCCCGGCAGTCAGACCCTGCGGCTGCTGCCTGTGAGTACCCCGGCCCGGCGTGGCCCGGCGCCGCGGGGGCGGTGCGGTGCGTTGGGAGCGGTGCTTTTGGTTGCGCGGGGCCGGGGTGGGGGGCAAGCCCCTGGGCACCCCGCCCGGCTGGTGAGCTCCCTGGAGCGCTGCAGGCAGCCCACCCGCCCAGCGGTGGGGGCTTGGGACACGTCCTGTCAGCACTCCCGAGGCGCGTCTTCCCTTCAGGGGTCCTTAGGACCCCCACAGAGCATGGCGAAGTCAGGCTGGAAACGGACTGATGCAACCCGGGACTCGCTATCCTCCTCCTCCTCCGCGTGTTTGATCCCCTTCCAGGAGTCTTGAAGCATTTTGGGGTTGATCCACAGCACTTGCAGTCAGTAGAAAACTTTTCTGCTCCTCCTCCTCGTGCCAGCTGAAAACAAGCTGGAAGTGCCATCTGACAGGGGCTCCCAGAGAGGAGCCGAGATGCACTTGTGGGCCGCCTGCCTGGTTTGATCATATTAACATGAAGCACTTGCAAGCTGGGCAAAGAAGAAGGGAAGGGAGGCAATTAATTGGGCCTTGCCGGTGTTGCTTGTACTGCCGTAAATGGCACAACTACTTATTTAAAATTAACTGTTTATACATAGCCTCTGTCCTAGGTAGCTCTCAATCTGCAGTGTGGTCCAGACGAAATTATCACAGGCACTCAAAATTCCCATTTCTGTGATTTATTTAATTTTTTGGAGTATTTAAGATGATATGTGTAACCTTGTGTTAACATTTTTACATTAGAATTAATGCAGAAGATAATGCAATAGGCGAGGCTGGGCAGTGAACAGCTTTTAGTGTATAAACTTTATTAACCTGACCTCATTGCAACTATTGAACTCCACAGTGAGTTGACAGCACAGTACCATGTAACAATAGATATTTGCGCTCCACACAGGTATCTGAGATCCCAATCCTTTCTTTTCTTTTTTTAAAGGAATATGGTTTGCTTTAATGGCCTTGGCTACAATTTCCATTCCTGCAGTTTAGTGTGCTGAAAAGATGAGTAGCTCCATTCTCAAATTGGCTGTGCTTCAAGGATGCTATATCTAGCTTGTAGAATAGTTTAGCATTCTTTGGTATAAAGGCACTCTATAAATTGTCTCCGTAGACCTTAAGGCTTGGGCAGCCTATACGTTTTAAATCTTATAAGCATGGTCTTGGATTTTTATTTACTTATGTCTTTTTAAAATTTGTCAACTTGTCAAATTTTTAAAACTCGTTCCTTGGTTCCTGACTACAGATGGCCATATAACAGGGTGGTCAAGTTTTTGCTGAGCCAGATGCTTTGCTGACTAATTCTGGGAAGCCTTGGGACCCAGGTCCTGCCTAGCTGAGCAAAAAGTGCATGCTTTTCAACTGTTGGCTCTACCTGAGTTATGTATACATGATTGCAAAACATCATTGCTAGGTGGACTAATATACATGAAGCCACATCAGCTGTCCGAGTTGTAGTCCTAAGATCCTCCCAGATGTACCAGTTTGCATCAAAGGACTTGTCTTTGCCTTTCCTGTAGAGATGTCGCTTGCTGAGATAACTGCTTCAGCAGTTAATACTCCTTGATTTAAAAGGCATCCTTTGTCATGATAGGACTTATGTGACTCCACGGGCTTCCCGTCTGCATTAAAGATGAGGGCAGGTTCACAGTAGAGAGTTGCATGTTTCCTTAGGGATACAGAAAGGGAATTCCTGAGGAGAGCAGCTACTGAAATGACCAGTGATTGCCACCTCACATAGCTTAAGCTTGATTAACTAATCTGTTTTTTTTTCCTCCCTCTGGTATGCATTTGGGGTCCCACCAAGAAAAGCCATTTTTAAAAATAAGGATTAGCGTTGCTTCATGTGATGTATTTGGCTACAGCAGCTGCATTTACACAGAAGCACTCTGTAGGCTTCACGCAGCTTTTGATGCACTTAAGGACCCAACATGGAAAAGAGGTGGCAATATGTATAAAGAAGAACTCCTGAGTATATTAAATCAATGCCAGTTGTCACCTTGAAACAAAGTTGTATGTTTGTTTAAAAAGGAACATACTGTGTAGAAATGTTGCTTCTGACCACACTGTTAGACCTAATTTGGGGATCGACAATTGCATGTTTTAAATTTTAAACGGGTGGGTTAGCTGGGGGTTTGAGTTGTGTGTATACAGGATGCACTTCAAGCCAGACTACTTTCCTGAGATATGTTCATTCCTTTTTGGTGTCCTGTACCTTGGATCTACCACCCTGGTCTTTCTCTGACTGTATGCTGAATCTCTACACTTAAGACTTGTGTGGATCTTAGCAATAGGTTGCTCCTACCCACATATGTTATGATGACTTGCACTACCTTAGTCTGATGGGACCTCCATTGTTTGAGGCCCTGGACAGTTGCCCTGGTTGCTTATCTCTAAGTCTGGCAGAGGTGTAACAATACAGCCAGGTGCCTGGGGCAGCTGCCATGCGCAGGGCCAGCAGTGACTTCTGGTTGCCACTATGCTGAGGGT
>NW_005842072.1:409703-446584 GCF_000455745.1 Alligator sinensis | reverse complement strand
CCCCCCCCGCCCCCATGCCTCCCATCTGAAGTCAGTGCCTGGGACAGCAGTCCTTGTTGCCCTACCTTTGTTATGCAACTGAAATCTGGCTCTGCCTCTATTTTAAGGGCAACTCCTCTCTCTCCAGATTAACTAGTGCTTGCACTGTACCCTGCAATAGAGCAGCTTTCTGGGCCCGTCCAGCAATGAATTAAGGCTGGGCAGCCTTTACTTTTCCCTACTCGTCTTGGCTCCATAGAACCCTCTTATGGGCTGGCAGCAGCAGTAACAGAAGAGCCCGTAGGCACCCCAGAAATGATGTTGCTGCTGGAGCTCCTACATAAGCAGAGCTTTATGCTGGGGTGGTTGTGCTCATTGCCTTTGGGTAAGGCTTCCTGCCACTTCATTCTTCTTTAAGGAAAACTAAGGCAGATGGATAGCCCTCCAGGGCACTGACTCTTAACAGCATCAGTTGACTCATGCAAACAGCCATAGTTGGACTGAAGCAATTTCTGCATACATATTCACTGCATCAGTCATATTTGTTTTTGCTCTGAAGGCCTCCTTTGCAAAAATGGGTACTAGAGAGTCCATATTCTTTAAAATGAATACAGGTTATACGGAATCTAACATGGCTTTTGTCAAAGGTGTAACAAAGCAGCCAGGTGCTGGGTGCAACAAGGTACTTGGAATATTGGCAACTTCTGGCTGCCGCTGTGCTGCCAGGATGATTATGTGGCTGTGGTGGCAGCAGATTATTTATCTGGCTCCCACCCGTAAATTGGCAGCCATTCCAGTTGCACCGCTTTCTTTAGCCTGTGATAGCTGCCTGCTTGCCCTGGTTGAGTGGTTGGTGATAGTCAACACTGAAAATACACGCACTAAAACAGGGATTGGCAACCCCTGGCATATGTGCTGGCTCATGGCACACGGGGGCCATTTTTCTCAGCCTGCCACAGCCAGCCTGGGCTCTGGGTAGCAGCAGCCCAGGCTCCTTGGCAGGCAGCAGCTGCCCAGAGCCTGGCCTGGCTGCAGCTGGGCGGTTGCAAACAACTGCATGGGGCTACACAGCCCTGGCACCAGATCTGTGGCAGCAGCTGCTGCTTGTGCCACCTGTAGGTGCACAGCCGGGAAAGGCCCTGGGACAGTGCAACCCTGGCCCTTCCCCTGCCATCCACCCCAAGGCGCTTGTGCAGCCGATGCTGCTAGTGCTGGGGCTGTCCTGGCATAGCTGTTTGCAGCCTCCCAGCTGCCTGGCACTGCCTGCTGCAGTTGCTCAGAGTCCGGGCTGGCTGTGGGCAAACTGCAAATGGCTGTACTGGGCTCCAGAGTCCCAGCACTGGCTCTGTGGTGGAGGCAGGTGCACATGTGCACTATGGCGTATGGCAAGGAAGCGGCCAGGGCAACACAACCCTGGCTCCTTGCCTGCTGTCTGCCCAGAGGCATGCTTGCACCTGCCTCCAGCAGTGAGGATTGGGCCCCTCATGCCTCCCCTACCTCTGGCACATCAAATTGATGCATGGGTGGAGGTTGGGGTGTTTTTGGCACTCCAGTCAAAAAATGTTGCCAACCCCTGCACTAAAACAATTATGCTTTTTTGAATGCTTTGGTGGAACAAATATAGTTTGAGAAACAGGTATTCATGGAAGCTGGCAATCTTGCAGCAGCAGCCTTCATTTTTGCCACCAAACAGCCTCTTCCTCTTCCTCTTGCTGTCTTGTATTCCAAAATGCCCCACTGCTGCAGGGGTCATAGGCATGTCTGTGAACATAATTGATCGTACTTTTGGATCCTGGCATGCCCTGTCCGGTTTGAGGCCCTGCATTTCAAAAGAGCAATAGACAAATTAGATTCTAGTAGAGAGGGACAAAAATGATTGGAGGCTTGGGAAACATGACTTATAGGAGGCTGAAAGAACTAGGGTTATTTAGTTTGGAGAAAAGAAGGCTGAGGGGAGGATTTGATAATACTATTTAAATATTTTAAGGGGGTTATATGGAGGAGGGAGGTGGACTATTCTCTGGCTGCAGGGGACACAACGGGAAGCAACAGTCTTAACTTGCAGCTAGGGAAATTTAGGTTGGCAGTTAGGAAGAACTTCGTCACTCTGAGGGTGGTTAAGCACTGGAACAGGCCACCTGGGGAGCTTGTGGAATCTCCATCCTTGGATATTTTTAAGAGCAGGTTAGGTAGACACTTGACTGGGATGGCTTAGTCAAAGACGATCCTGCCTTGAGCAGAGGGGTTGACCTGATGATCTTTTGAGGTCCCTTCCAACCCTTCTGTTCTTTGATCCCTTGATCTCTCAACTTGCATGTCTTGCATAAGCTATGTGAGATGACTGAGATCATGGTGCTTACCTAACAGCTACAGATTTCACTCATCCTGCCTATACCGGATCAGTTCACCTGAGAAAGAGGTTGATCGTTTGTCTTTCATAAGTGCTGTCTTGTACATCCAGTCCAATAACCTACTCTTATCAGCGTGAATGCCAAATCTGTCTGTTTGATCCTTTGCACATGGCTGACTGTTAAGAACCTTAGATTTAGAATCCTTTTGGGGATACTTTATATTGTAAAAGTTTGTCCCTTCTAAGTATTATCCAGATGTCTTTGTAAGTACAAAGCTTTGACTACTTGGGGAGTGAGGCTGCAAAATAACTTAATTCAAAAAGTAAGTCTTTGACACTTGAATTTCACAAATTTTCTACAATCTCTGTTAAAAAAAAAAAAAAAATCAATTTTGCTAGGTGTTTCCAAAAAGTGCAGATGTAGAACATTCTTGCAATAGCTGCTGTTTGAATATGTCACTTTGTTTGTGATTTGAGCACTCCCTGTGAATTAGGCTGCCTTTTGTTCTTCTTTTGGCAGTTACCATGTTAAGGCTGTTGTTTGATTATGTGGGGCTCCTTATTTTAATGAGGCCAACTTCTCTACAGGCTGTTCCACCCATATTTTTTTTAAGCAGTCAATGAAGCCTCTTACTGTGGCTCTCTGTTGGGACAAAGGATTTCTTATGCTAAAGGAAAATGTATTCCCTAACTCGTGGGAAGCATAACATGCTCATTAGTAATGGCAAGTATGGAGTGTGCCCTTCTGTAGTGTATAGAAGGATGTCTGAGGCAAAGGACGTCCCAATACTTTTGTTTCCCTGCAAATAAAAGTATAAATTAGGGTTGCTCTTGTATATTCAGATAGGAGCAACTCTGTGCAACTTCTGTGAAGTTTTAATTGAGCAGTGTGAAGAATCCTGGTACAAGGGAAAAACTGTCTGAAAACAAACTGGTTGTGCTATAGGTATAACTGCACAGGTTTAAGGTAAGTTTGCTTAAAGTTTGTTGAAAGATGCTGTGTTTGGTGGCATGGAAAGTGGTCAGGAAGAAACAAATCAAACTTGTTTTTCCCCCCATGGAAATGGAAAACATCATGATTAAGGTCCATTTTTTAGACTATAGAAGACTGTATTTTTTCCTCTCTAAAAACTTGATGTAAAGTTTTGATTTTCACTGTGGGAGATCACTAAGGACTGTATTCCCACCAGAACTTAACTGGCTGTGCCATGGCTCTGGAAATCTTTCTTGTTGATTGTCAGTTTGACCACAATTTTTTTAGAAAACCATAGATACTTGATCTAAGAGAGTACAGGATGTTAGTGTTACCTTCTACAGTGGATTCAGGATTAAAACTCTGTGAATACAGCTCCTCTGAAACTTAGACTATTGGACTACATTGTAGCCTTCAATCAATTACTGTTATGGATGAAAAGATTCTTTTATTCTAGTCCTTCTTTTCAGGTGTCCCACAACCTTTTGATTAATTACCAGTTCAACTCAAGTTGTCTACTTTCTGGCCAAGAGGAGGAAGCATATTTCAACCATTTTAGGTGTACAAATGTTGTTCATGAGCCTATGCAGGCTTTCATCTTTAGACTACTAGTTTAGCCTAGCAAAACAAAGGCTCAGCAGGCACATGGTTGCTGTCTATAAATATATCATGAGGGCAAACACAAGGGAGAAGCTAAGCACTGATGGAAGAATGAATTGAGTATAAACTCGTCATTAATACATTTTGGCTGGAAAATAGCAGACTTCTAATAATTAGATGAGTTGTAGGCTGAAAGCTGCTTAACAGTGCTTATAGTATAGAATTTGCTTGCATATACTTCATCAGACTTTGGGTAAGAGACAAAAAGGAAGAGAAGCTAAGTAAGTGAGAGACTGTTGGAGTTGAGAAGATTTTGTGTGAAAAGTCAGCTAAAGGTTGCTTAGAGTTGGTTTAGCGGTTTTATACCAGTTCAATAAGGTTTAGGCTTTGATATAAGTTTATATAAGGGATCAAATAGGTTATATCCTGATTAATATTAATATGCCTATTAAGTACATTGATATATTGCTATATTATCTAGCCATATTTAGCAAGCCTTTGATGTTGAGCTAGGTAATTGAGTATAAAAATGTAGTCCTATCTCAGCATCTTTGCTCTTCAGCCTGGCAGTTCTTGATGAGTAGCCCATTTACAGATGAAACAAGGTCAGAGATAGCACAGGACATTTTAAAATCTAGGTTAGAAGTCCTTTCTTCTAACAGGCTAGCCACCTGTTAGAGGCTTTTAAGACTTTAGGACTTAGTATGTTTAAGATTTAATCTTTTTCTATTTCAAATATTAAACTTTCTGTCAGTGTTGAATATCTGATTATTTGGTTTGTAATGCTGCATCTGTATTGTCTTACCATTTACAGACTATTTTTATTCAATAGTAACATCGCTATTAAAAGTCTAGAACAGCTGACTGAAAAATGTATTTCTTTTCTTTAAAATAGTATGTTTTTGGTTGGTTTTTTTTGCAGATATATGACATGAGAGAGTATTCCATTAAAAATAACTTAATACTGTTTCTCTTCCTTTCTTCACTTCCAGTGAAAGTCACTAATGTAAATACAGATGACCATGCAGGATGCAGTTCAGGTAATTGACATTGTTAATAAATAATAGTACTTGGCACTTTGCATAAACAAGAGATGCCTTATATAGATCTTAGGGCATTTAGCAGAGAAGTTGCTATAAGCGTCATAGATGTCCCATGAGATAGGGAAGTATTACCACCCCTAATTTAGAAATGGGGAACTTAGTCACAGATGGTAGGAGACTTGCCTTTGATCACACAGACAATCAATGACAGGACTGATATAAGCCAGAAGTTCTTAATTTCATTTCATGTTTTAACCTGTAGATCGCACAGGGGTGGGTGATTATTTTAGCTGGGGGGCCACTTAATGAGTTTTGGTGAGCTGTTGAGAGCTGCATGGGTAGCCCCGCCCCTTGACAGGTGCCCCAACCCCTGGTTGCCATCTTGGGGCTGGAAGTCCTGCCCCCTAACTCCTGACCTTTGCCACTGGGAGTTTATCCCCTTGCCCCTGGAAGTACTCCTTTTGGGAGGGGGGGGTTGCCATCTTGGGACTGGTAAAAAATCAAATCGCATACTAAAAATCAAACATTTACTATAACCTATTTTAATTTTATTTCAAAAATATTTTTGTCCTGATTTAGGTTTGCATAATGTATATAGAGGCGATTGCATAATAGCTCAAAATAAACTTTTACTCTGGTATATTGTGTGGGGAAGTGTGTGTATGGTGGGGTTTGTAGGGGGATGTGGGTGTGGGGGGTGTGGATATGGTGGGGGAAGGGGTGTGGAGGCCTCCCTCACGTGCCCCCACCCCAGAAGCTGTGTGGTGTCTGGGGCCCTCCCATGCCCAAGGGTTGAAGCATAGTATGCTGCCCTGGTAGCAGTGCACATGCTATGCTTCCACCCTCGGGCATGGGAGGGCCCCATGAAGAGCACAGCAGGCGCAGCCACAGGCAGGCCAAATACAATTAATTAGTGGGCACTCAGCCGTGGGACAGATGCGGCCCAAAAGCTGTATTTTGTCTGCCCTTACAAGTATCATGTAATTAACTGGTTAATTGTGCAGTTACCTTGAGTGCAACTACATGAGCAATAAAAAGGTCCCACAATAAAAAGGTCCAACCAGATATAAAGTTAGACCTCAAAAATATGTACTAAGTTAATAGCGGATTGGTATCCGGCTTTAATTTGCATGAGTAGCATGGTCTCCCCTGCAGCTGGGAGCACATCAGCTCACAGAGATCTTGGCAACAGGGGTGCAATCCTCGAGCCCTGGGAGTGCGTGACACCCCTGGGCCCACATGGGTCTCTTGGTCCCAGCTGCACCTCACATGCAGCTGGGACCCAGAGACCCCACAGATAACAGGGTTCTCTGGGTCTTGGCTACATGTGGTTTCCGTGTCTGGGAGTCCCCTCAGCAAAGGGGGCTCCCAACTGTGGGTGCCTGCTTCTTGATACAGAGGGAGCCCACAAGTGCATGGCAGGAGGCACGATTGTGGGATCAGGCAATAGATCCAATAGCATCTTTACCTCTGTGTGCAGATGGAATCTTTCTTTCGATCTTTAAATGTTGATATTGGTGATTTCTAGGACATGGTACGAGCCAATCAAATGGTGGGGTTTCTAAAATACACAGAGATTTTTGTGGAATGTTTCAATATTTCAGTTTTTCAAAGTGATTTATTCTATGTAAGAAAGTTTTTTTTGTTGTTGTTGGGTTTTTTTTGGTTTACTAAAATGTGTAGGAAAAACTGTTTTGGGACATAGTAAGAATCTTGGTCACGCTAAAGTTTGCATCAGTTTCTTTTGTGCTTTCCTAAACAACAATACCAAACCATTCCCCTGTAGTATGAAAATAGGTAATGGTTATATGAGAACTGAAGCCTAACTTTAAAGTGTATGCTCTTGTTTAGGGTAACACATTTTTCCTCTGCAAGATCAGAATATTAAGCAAAAAGTCCCAGGAAATCTTACCTGACTTTGAGATGAGATGCAATACATTCAATAATAAGTTGTAGGTCTGTCTGTTCATGTTGTGGATCCAATACTAATTTTACTACGAGTTTTTGTAAATGGAATGGTTATTTACAAATTGCAGGTACAGTAGCTTTTTTAAAAAATTAGGAACCGTTAAGAAAATGTTTCTTATAGCATGTGGAGGGATAACACTAAGGCCCTCTCTACATCTTGCATTTATACCACAGTTAACATGTTAATTGCAGGATAAATGGCAAAGGTGCTATGTATGCACTCAATTAAAGCACCATAAAATGGTGAACCAGCCATAAAAAATGTTCCACAAATAAAGTAGAACACTTTGTATGGCTTGTTTGTATGAGCCATGTCCATATACCAGAGCTCTCTAGGGCAGATGTCCAATAAACAGCTGATTGTTGTAATCAGCCCTGTTCTCCACCAAGCGTGCTGACAATATTGTCTACACAGCCTTGGGGCAGACCTAGTTTCCAAGAAGCTGGGGGCTGTCCCAGGGCCAGTGCCAACAGTCAGCTGATTGTCAGCGTCTGCTCCCAGGACAGTTCTGGTTCTCCAACAGGGCCTAGGGCTACCCTGGGAAAGGAGGGAAGGGAGCAGGGGCTTCTTTCCCTGGGGAGTGTTAAACTCCATGCCTGGCATCTCTGGTAGGGCTGCTCTATGTGGGAGCATCAGAGGTTCCTGGTGGTGGGGGGAGCTGAAGGGCTCCCACTATTGGGAACCTGAAACCTGATGCCCAGCAGCTTTGGTAGGGTTGCCAGGTACAGGGCATCAGATGCACCCTGCCAGAAGCCTAAAGTTTTAAAGTCCTCTTGGGGGAAGTCCTTTGTCTACCCCCCAGCCAGGAGCCTCTGATCCCCTGCTCCTACCAGCCATGCCAGAGCTACCAGGCATGAGGTTTAAAGTCCCTGGTGGAGGAAACCCTTTAACCCATGAGGGCTGACAGTCGGCTGCATATTTGCCTGGACAGCCCCAGGTGAACCAGACCTGGGACTGTCTGGGTTGTGGCTGACAATCAGCTGATTGTTGGCACTAGTGCCCAGACAGCCCTGGTCTTGAATTAGACCCCAGACTGTCTGGGCTGGGGCTGATAATCAGCTGACTGTTGACCCTGCAAACGGGGCTCTGGGCACCCAGATTTCAACTTGCCCATGCAGAGAGAGCCCAGGATCATAATCTCAGGCACTAGCAATTAGTAATAGCACAATTGGGTTCTGAATCCTGAGCTCAAAATTGTGCCTTCTGTCATGCATGTGTAGTATGGTATATGGGATTGTTGGGATCAGGGACCAGATCCCATAAAGCCATTAAGTAAATATGTGCTGGGGTTTCTAAATCACTAGAATCACGCTTAAGCCTAGGAATCCAGATTCAAAACTGTATCTTACTTTAAAGAAAGAATACATGTGTGGGGTTTTTTAGCAAGAAGAGAACTCTTATTCTATCATGTGATTTATTAGTCAAATTAAGGAATTTCTGGATTTTATTGTTAGAGGTTGCAAATGCTACAGTTAATATGTTTGACTTCATTAAAATTCTCATTAGGTGTGGTTTGGAGATGATCTTCCTTTAAGCCCACGATGTCCTCTGACTGCCAGACATGGCCCAGGCTTGGCAGATGTTTGCCTATATGACCAATGGATATCTGTGCGGCATGAAGCAACACTGGTGCCTATGCAGGAAGACCTATCAATCTGGCTATCAGGATTGTTCGGTAAATTGCTATCTAAAGAATTTGAAAATCTGGTGTCTCAGTTAGTGCTGACTCTTCATATCCATAATATTGCAAAGAGTAATTAAGGTGTTTAGGCATAAGTAGTGAAGGTAGTTGCATTTCAATGCCTGCTCTAATTTCATGTTTTATGAGCTACCACCTATCAGTTAGATGAATTAATAACATTATTTAATGTTCCTATTTAAGAGTCACACTTTAAGTAATGCATTTTTAATCAGATTTTAATCTCAGTTTAATATAAGTAGTTTCACAGGTAAACAAACATTTTTGTTTTCTAGTATGTGACAGGTTTTTCTTTTAGTTTCAGAAGTTATGGTTTAAAACTGCCACATGCAGAAACAGGCAATTGGGGAGTGAGAAGATATGATACAAATACTAATATAACAATGTACCATTTTAAAGATAGCTCACATTCTGTGTAGTGGCAATTAATTTGTGTTAAATTCATAAAGTAGAAAAAAAAATTGAAGTTCATCAGTTAATGTGGTTGAACCCAACTAAAAACAATTTTTTGGTTGGAATAATAACTATCACACTTCTGCAGACTAAAGCCAAAATGTTTCTTCATAATGGAGGAATGCAGTGTCTGAATTATCACTATAAGGCCCGTGTGAGTACTTCTTACCACTGTTTATTTCCAGGAAAAGAAGTTGCTGCAGAACAGTTGCTGGAAGAGCTGGATAATGGTGTGCTGCTCTGCCAGTTGGTTGGTGTTCTTCAAAACACAATTAAGAAATGTTGTAGCTCAAAGGATTTGCGGGTGAGTCATATGGCATTTAGCTGTTACTGAAATAGGCCAATAAAAATTGACTTTGTACAGAGAGTAGAAGTTCATCAATGCTGTATTTTGTATGCTCTTTATTTGGAAAATAGAAAAAAAAACAGATGGCCTGGGCAGTTCAAGTAATGTGCTCCAAAGCAGATGTGGGTCAAATTGTAAAGGTTTGTTCAGAATTCTTGCATAGCCCTAAATTTAAATCAGACCTTTTACAGGCAACCTTCCAATTGAAGGACTTCATGTTCTGACGGTGACTCTTGCTGGTAGGCAAGTAGATTGCCAATGCCGGAATGCCACTGACACTTTAAACATATTTTAGAAATGAAAACTATGCAGAAATTAGGGGTGGAGGGCGGGGGTGGGAATGCTCTATCATTTTATACAAAATAGAAACCTTGATTCAGGACGTGAACCTAGCACCTGTACAAATATTATTACTATATACAACGTGTTCTCCAGTATACTTGAGCTAGAAAGAGTATTTGGAATAAATACAAGTGCTTGGATGTATTCAGAAATGAGAAAGTTGCCATATAGTTTATCAAGTTCCCCCTGAGAAAGGGAAGGGGCTGAATCATCGGATTCATATCTTGACTTCCTTGGGAGCACTTTTTGTATAGTTACAAACAAACAAGTCCTGGTAACATAGTCTAGCACTAACAGAAAAATGGGAAATAACTCTGAAGAAAGCATTCTTAACCTATCATAAAGTCTATTGCATTAAAATTGGTGTGAAGGTGATTTTTCTAAAACTGCATAAAGCCAAAATTCGTGTGTTTTATTGAAGGTGGTTAATCATGGGCTGGTAGCACTTGTTAGCTTTTACCAATGTTTAAATTACTCTGCTGTTCAACTTTCTCAAATGAACTTTGTTCTTTAACGTCACAGTTGTGTTTCCATAAACTGACAGAAATGCCAACACCTCTAAAGCAGAACTGTGCTGGGGGTGTGGGGTCCTGCTGCTGCAGCATGAAGTCTGGAGGTGGGGGCAGCAAAACACTGAATAACTATATCAGTGGTGCTCAACCTTTTTGCCCAGGGGGCTGGAATGGCAGTGCCTGGTCCCTCCGTGTCCTGGATCTGGCTGGACCCAATCCAGTACTTGGGGCAAGTGCTGTGGGGCCCCATCCAGGTGCACAGGGGTGGGGGATGAGGAGGCCAGCCTGATCCAGCTGCACCAGGGAAAGGAGCTTGACCTCACCCTGTGGGTGGGAGCAGGAGGGTTGGATATTACCTGGCCCTGATCTAAGCAGGAGGAAGGTGGGGGTGGCCCAGCACCAACTTGGCAAGTGGGGGGGGGAAAGGTATGTGGCCCAGCTCCACTGGGGGAAGGGCATGGGGGCCCAGCCATACGGGGGAAGGGGGCATGGCCCAGCCCCAGGCTGGCCAGGCAGGGGAAAGAGGTGTGGCCTGGCCCCAACCTGGCTGGGTGGAGGGAAGTGGGAGTGGCCGGGCCCCAGCCAAACCATGCAGGAGGAGGACCATGGCCCAGCTCCTGGCTCTGGTTCACCCTGTCGTGCTTGGGAATTTGGCAGTGGAGAGGGGTGGTAGTATTAACTGCCACTACTCCTGCACTACCACTACTCCCTTGCTGTCAAGTTTTTCAACCTGTGGGGAGCCCTGTGGGTCAGATTCCAAGACTGCGTGGCCATATTTGGCCTGCAGACTGGAGATTGAGCACCCCTGAACTAGATCAAGGAAGCTATCAACTGAATTCGCTTTCCCACATTTCAAGAGATGGCTAGGCAGATGTAGCTGCTCCTTTAGGAGAGGCCACATCCGAGGCTGAGCTACCACACTGGCAGTCGCCTTTTTTTTTTATCTTGATTCTCAACTCCAGCAGAATAACCATGTACAGTATGTACACATTTGTGCATACCATACACTCTCCCTGCATTAGCTATCCCTTCATTTGGATGCATCAGTTCGAGTTACTAACTCCCCTTTTTATACTTTAGACGCAATATTTTTTTTCCCTCATAAAATTCATTTTTAAATATTGATATAAATGTGTATATTTTTAATTTCTTGACAGGATTTTCCTATGAGAAAAGTCCCATGCAAGAAGGATGCTCCATCAGGATCCTTTTTTGCTAGAGATAATACAGCCAACTTTCTTAACTGGTGTAGATGCATTGGCGTTGATGAGACTTATCTCTTTGAATCAGAAGGTTTAGGTAACTCTTTCTTTCTGTGAAATAATTTTAATTTATATTTCTTTTAAGTTTGATTGTAGAAAGCTCTTATCTGGAGCCTAATTTGCAACTATTCCTTGTCAGGCAAGCAGCGACTGTGACTCTACTGGGACTGTTTGTATAAGAAAGTTTGCAGGATCAGACCTTAATGTTATGTTATCTAATTTGACTGAAGGATTCTTTTCCAGGCTTATAAGTTGCCATCTAGGAGGAGGCAAAATCTAAAAATAGGACAGCAAACTATCACATGGTTTTCCTCATAGCAAAAAACCACCAGACTAATTGAAAGGAAAGCAAACTTTTCATAATTTTTTTTTCCAGTGCTAGAGGACCATAAGGACCAGGAGTCAACACACAATAACATCCTTTATTTAATATTAATTCTTTCTCACTGTGGAAAATGCTCAGAATAATGAATGCATGATTACTAAATTGGATGGCTACCTTGGGGTTCTGTGCCTGAAGTTCCAAGAGTCTGTTTGTTGGTAATTAACATTTTACATCAGGAACTACCTGGTGCAACTGTAAATGCCTTGCATCTTTCTCTATAACTACGTAGATATGAAAACAAAGCTTGTCAACTCAGCTTGTGCCTCTAGTGTAACAGCTGCCAGATTAATTTCCCAGATGGAGTGAACACTTTGATTGCTCATTAAGAAAACTTATTGGACATTCATTGTATCGCAATTAAATGTGGTGGTATTTCTTTCTTTCTTTCTTTCTTTTTGTATTGCCTATTAGTTGAATAGAAACAGAATAGCCCAACCCTTGTGGGCAAAGGCACCTAGAGGATAATCCTGTAATATTACAAAATAAATGTTGAACAGAACACAAAATATGCAGTAGTAAGCAAAAATGAAGCATGTAGGGATGATTCACTTACTGATTTATAAAACCTGCATATACATTGATAATGCTTATGACACTAAAATGGCACCAATCGCTGCCAACTCATTTTATTGGTCAACTATTCTTTTTAAATCCTCATTGCTAGCAGGGAAGGTGACTTTTCCTATTTGAGACAATTTTTCCTATGAAATTAGAACACATGCATACAATATATTCATAGCTTGGTTTTCAAGTTTAATTAGGAAATTGATTTTTTCCTGTTACATCTGCAAACCTCCTCCCGTATTTCAGTATTAAGTTGTGAAAATAATGGGATGTCACCATAACAGAACTGGGTTCCTTTAATTTCTTCAGTTCAGTCTCTGTATAAATTGTATTGCCTGAAAATGTTAACTGCCCTCTGAAATGGATGATTTAAAACAAAGTTAATTTCCTTTGGATCAGTGGCCAGGATTTCCTGGTATATTTCCTATATTTCCATAGTATTTTCACCTGCCATAGAGATAAATAGTTGTATAAACAATGACAGTGTTTCTGGAATTTTATCCTAACTGTTTCATAAAAAACAGTGAGTTTAAACCCCCCCACAAAAACCTCAAGAATTATTTTTTTAACAACAAATCTAGTTTCCCTTGTCTTATCCTTTCCCCTGCTTTTCTCTGTTTCCTGCTTTCAGTAGCAAAATGGAAAAAGGAAGGAGAATAAGATTCAGTATTTTAAAAATCCTTAGTTTTAAAGAAATTTAAAATTCAAATGTGAAAGACCTAAAACAGATCCATTTGAGGACCTGTAAAGGAAGCCTGGGTGAGATGCAGGTTTTGAGAATAGAAGATGCAGTGGTGGTTGACGAAGGGGGCAATAAAGGGTTGGGAGAGTGAGTGCATAATAAACGACCCCTATTCATGGTATCGCACACCTGAAAACTGTAGCCTGTTTGCAGGATGCAAGGGTGGTTCAGGGAATGGGTGGTGATCCCAACAGTCTGCCATTCTCTGTACTTAGCCTATAGGTCTTACCTGGTAGAGCTTTCTCAGGAAGAAGTGTGACTTATTTTTCCTTTCTAGTTTTGCATAAGGATCCAAGACAGGTGTATCTCTGTCTACTGGAAATTGGTCGCATAGTATCAAGGTATGCAGTTAAACATGTTTTCTAAATAAAAACCAAAACATTTGTTCCGGTAAGTATATATCCTGTTGGTTTGTATACCATATTATAACACTGTGTGTTTAAGCACAGCCAAAATACTCTCTGCCCCCAAATAGAAACTAATTAGCAGCTCTGTTGTCAGACCCTGCCTACACCTTTTAAAAGAAAAATCCCCACCATTGTGAATAGCTGCCTTAAGTTTCCAGATGTTCCTCTTGGGAAGGTGCAGATCTATACTGCTTCTTAATATAGATTGTACCAATATGGCTAAATGTTAGTCAGCCCCATCAATATCAAGAGGATACCCCCATGTGTAAAGAGAGGAGGTCATAACTGGAACTTTGACCCCAGGGATTTTTTAAGGCTTTTTAAGAGTTTTAAATACCCCAAACTTTCCAATTCTTTAATTTTTAAAAACTTCTAAACATGCTCACAGTCTCTTGTCTTCCATTGGGAACACAATGAACATTTTCTTAACATTTTCCTGTAATTTGGATTTTCTAATGTTTACCAACTTTTGCTGTTTCCAAAGTCCTCTTCCCTTCTCCCCAGTGGCCCAGTGACTGGGAATAAATGTGTGCTAGCTGTTGAACATAACTCAGCCAAAAGCAGGATATTGCTAACCAACTCAGAAAATGTCTGAGTAAAAATCTCCCTAACCTGAATTCTATTTTTGGAACACCTAGATCATTATAGATCGGACTTTTCTGGGAATAGTTTTCTTTTCTCTCTCCAATTATTTAGCACCTTGCATGTATCTTCTTCACATCTTTTCTTTTCTTTACAATATATTTTTATCCAATTGTTTAGTTTCATTATGAAACTGTTTTTCCCACCATCTTATCTGTATTTGTGTTCAGATATGGAGTTGAACCTCCTGTGTTAGTAAAATTGGAGAAGGAAATCGAATTAGAAGAAACATTGCTAATGACCTCTGGACCTGTAACACCCGTTAGCACCCCAAAGTCCTGTTGTCACCACGGGGAGCTACATGAAGCAGTAAGTACTGGGTATATCTCTGTTTGTTTATGATAAGGGCTTCAAATGACTCATGTGCCTGATTTTGGGGTGTGCTGTGCCTCTCTTTACATACCCAAACTTGTGGAACCAAGGTCTTTGTGTGAACTTGAGCACACAGCCCACACATTGAGAGCAATGTGGCATTCTACATGGGTAAGCTCTATTTTCTGTTGTTCTTAAATGACATTCAGTGTATTTAATATTAAACAGGGTAGTGTTGTGGCTTTTTATTATACATGGCTGTGGCAGAGCACCTTTGGTGCCTGCCACTTTAAGGACTGAGAGCAGGCAGCCGGCAGGTGCAGGGCAGCCCTGATGAGGCAGTCACGTGACCACAGGAAGACCCAAGGACTGGAGGAAAGGGCTGAGCAGCCTCCATTTTAGCTCAGATCCTCAGGGCTGAGCTAGCAGTTGCTGCAAACAGCCAGGGAAAAAACACCTCCCAACTGGAGCTGCTCAGAACATCTTAGCAGGAGCTGTGGGGATGGTAGGAGGCTCCTGGTCCTGGGGCATGACCGAAAACTATACCCTACTGAGGAAGGATGGCTTGGTGGGACTTCCCATAGTGTTTTGGGGGGGGGGGGGGTAGTTCCCCAGAAATGCCAGGCCAGTTGCGCCCCTAGTGAAAGGTGGGTAGGGGCACCTTATAACCCCAGCTACCACTACCCAGTGGGCAGCTTTAGAGCAGGGACAGGCACAGGGGGCCAGGCACATTTGCGGACACCTGAGCCCAGGGGGTATAAGACCCTGGAGGCCCCAGCGATGGGGCAGAAGTATTTGTATGGAGGTCTGCACAGAGTAGGGTGCATGGTAGTGCTTGAAGGGGTATGTGTGGTGGGCATAGAGTAGGGTTGCAGGGAGGGCCTGAAGGGCTGCACATGGGCCAACCTGCACGTGGGTTACAACAGGATTAAGTTGCTTGGAGAGGGCCTAGTGGCTGAGTTCAGCCCAGTCTGAGGCATAAGGCCAGTGGCCACAGGGCCTGAAGGGCTGTGTGTGGGCCAGCTAGAGTGTGAGTAGGAAAGCCGGAAGGGCCATGCAGAGTAGGGCCAAAGGTCTGCACGAATCCATGGTGGGTTGGGAGTGGTCCACTGAGGGGCAGTATGAGGCCCTGTGAGAGGGGGCGGAGTGCAAGAATACAATGCTAATGGCCCAGCAAGGAGCAGAGTTTAGCCTAGCCTTGGGCCACAGCTGTTACCAATTTGCAATGCCATCTGTGAGGCATGGGGCAAGGTATAGGGAAAGTTGGAGCTATGTACAATGCCTTAGGCATCAGGGCATTTAATGGGCAGCCTCCCACATTCAACATTCAGTTTATTACACCAAGTCATGGCAGACGAGGCAAGGCAGACTGCTCTAGGCAGGTGGGTGGGCCAACACAGACCCGACCCTGAGTGGGCCCCTTGTCACAATAGCAAATTGAAGTTTGGGATTGTTTTGTCATGGCAAAACCTGTTGAGGAATCAAACTTGTTTAAAATATCACCCACAAAAATCCTTGCATCTCCAAGGTATCTTTTATTGAACCAACTGCATTGTTGGAGTAGACTTAGACAAGCTAAGTGGGTCCAATAAAATATATTACCCACAGAAATCCTTGCCTTACATTTTTCCTGAACCATCATAGTTACATTATTTCAACACTACTAAAATATCTTAAAATTGTTTGAGTCAGTTTCTTTAATTAGAACTAGGAGGAAATGAACTTTCATGCAGGAAAGGAAATGACTCGCATTGCTTAAGAATAAATCTCTTAAGGTCTGTTTGCAGCTTCTCTATTTTGTCTAAACTTGAATATTTAAGTCTTTAAATGTTTAAAATAGGTTTGGCTTTTGGGGGTCTTTCCCACCACAGTGTCTTCTGATCAACTCCACTATGACATGTGAAGGTTGTTTCCTGTTAAAGGCTAAGTAATACTGTAGCTTAGCAATGGTCTTGAACTTCCATTACGCAATGGTGGTTTGTTGTTCTTCCATATCTTTGTCTTTCGACCCTCTCCCCTTAAAACAAACAATTCTCTTGTTCAACTATGGGGCTAATTCACGTGTAGCTTCTTTCATTTTGTCTCTCTCTTGCCCCCTCCATAGATGGCTTTTTCTCCTTCTAAAATTTACTGTTTAAAAACCTCTTCAGTTGAGACCAGGATGCGACCTAGTTCTGCTAAATACTGTTCGAGCATGTAGTCCCAGCCATCTGGTGGATCTGTATTTGAGACCAAAAAGAAAGCTGTCTTCATGGAGCTACATGTGTATTTTGGCAGTGCTACCCAAACTGAAGGAAACAAATCTTTCAGTGGGTTAAACAAAGGAAGGGAAATATATGTGGGAGAAGAAACTCTAAAAACTGCTAAATAAGAACCATGTCCTGTCTTCCTTGAAAGATAATGTTTTGCATGTCTGTGTGCATTTTTTACTTTAAATTATATGTAAGAGTTCTATCTGTTGAGATCTTCTAGGGAGGAAAAGTATCTTGATAGGGATGTATTTATTAACTTTCTTTTACAACTGCTTACTAGTTTAATCTACCAAAAATTACCATAACTTAATTTCTTTAAAATATTAATAGCAATAAAACACTGACATTTTCTCTCATTTATTTTAAACCTAGGTTAAGCACATAGCAGAAGATCCTCCCTGCAGCTGTTCCCATAGGTTTTCAATTGAGTATTTATCTGAAGGGCGGTATAGACTGGGAGATAAAATCCTCTTCATACGAGTAAGTGGTGCAGTTCTTGACTGGTTCCTCATCCCCTGAGCAACGTTTGCCTCTGTCTTGTCTAGGCTGAGTTCTAAGACAACTGGATTTAATTTGGTCCCATATGTCTAAACAGCCGAACAGGAATACACAATTTGCATAACTTTTGGATGACTGGTTTAATATCTGGACACCTAGCAATGGCCACTCCAGTCTTGTGATCTGTCACATGTCATTGGTGACTTGGAAGCATAACAGGAAGGGAAGAAGTAATATTTAGTTACCACAGCAGAGGGGGTCAAGGATAGTGAATTGTTGTAATGTCCTATCAGAGTGTCCATGCATCTGTCTGTAGGCGCAGCAGTTTTATCCCAGAGATTTTTTAGGGTAACCCTTAAGAGGGAGGTGGTAGCAACCAGGAGACTTTGGATTGGGAAAAAGAGGCAAAAAGCTCCTTTTCTGCTGAAGGGAGATTAGGGCCTCAAATATGATCGACTGGGGGACTCCATCTTTGTAGCACAGTTCAGGACCAATGTTCTAGTTGAAGTCCTAATGTCCTCCAGTTCCCCAGAAGTTGAGGATGGAAGAACATAAGAATATCTTTCTCAGGACACTTCAGGTATTTGCTGCTAGCTCACTGGGGAGAGTCTGGAGGGATAAAACAGAGGGGAGAGAGAGAGAAAGAAGGGGATATAACATATGAGAAAGAGACACCTTCTGTCTCTTGTGGTTAATAGTGTAGTTTACACTAGTTTGCCATTTAGTATCCTAATGCCTGGCTATGGGCACTCTGATTCATATATACTAATATAAAAACATAATATTAACCAAAAAGATTGAGAAAATGAAATCCCAGTCATATAAAGTCTTGTGTGTGTGTGTGTGTGTGTGTGTGCTTCAAGAAGAATCTTTCTAGGAGAGGGGGGTATCGTGGTTTATAGTGTAAATAGTAGGCACAGACAGAAGTGACAATGTTTGCCCAATCTGGCCTCTGAAAGTGCTCTACAGCTGTGACCAAACACAAGCGCATGGCTGAAAAATGCTTTAAAAGGGCGTGATACCACAAAAATCTGAACTGTCATTACCTGATGGTTCAGATGAACGTGCTCCAAAGTCCAGTGCCCTCCATAACTTCCATCTGTGTTTGCTGGGAGCAGGATTTGGCTGACAAAGCCCAGTATTGCTCCCGGTATTGTTTTCAAAATGGGAGGGGGGAAGGGAGTGAAGGGGAGCTTATTTTGAGGGTTGTCCAGTCAGTGCTGGAGGATGGGTGGGTGGACTGGAGTCTTCCCTCCCTCCCCTCCCTCCCCCCCAAAGTGGGGGTTCCAGTCCACCCTCACCCCAGCGTGGCTGGGAAAACCCCAGAATGCACCTCCCTTCCCTGCTTTCTCCCTCCTATCCTGAGTCAGCATGGGAGCTGGGGTGGGAGGGAAGGAAGACTCCAGAGGGGTTGGGAGGATCGGTCTAACTCATGGCGCTTTCCTGGAAGCACCATGAGTTAGACCTGGGAGCTGCACTTCTGTCTGCGCCTTCCATTGTGTCAAACTGCTGCTGTATAAATAGTTACAACTAAACTGAACTGCCTAAATTTAAAGTTTAGTGCTTTACGTTACTATTTGAAGTCATAAATCAAACTGCAAAGGAAGCTAGCTCAACAGAATATAAATGTTGATTTTAATATTGACTAGACAATTTCTGAGAAACTGGGGCATCGTCCACTTGAAACTAACTTGTCTGAAAATATTGCTGTAATGTACAGTGTCTAGTAACACAGGAACAATTTTTGCCTTGGCATTTTCAGTTTGCTTTATTCTAGACACATCGCTTACACTGTTTTGTTTACATAGTCTAAAGACTGGAAGGGGCTATTGAGTTCAGTCTCCTGCATTCACAGGCAATGGTTAACCCAAGTGATCCCTAAACTTGCCACGTCATAAGCTCTCCCACAAGGCTCAAAACTAGAGAGGACCCTGCAAGATTTCATAAGTCTGCTGTCACTTGTTGCTTCTGTTGCAGCAACAGTGAGGGTCTCTAGGCTGCCCCTCAGTTGCCATTCCTGTACCTGCCTCTGGGGGCGGTGTGGTATAGTCAAACCTGCAGTGCTGGGGAGCCTGCAGTAAGAAGCCTGTGGTCCAGCCACATGCATAGTGGAGTGGTGGAGACAGGGCCAGAGACAGGAATGCATTAAAGCAGGAAAGCAGGCTGTTTGCATGTGTGTGGGAGAATTGTGAAGTGACAACTAGGTTGGGGAAATTACACCCATGGCTTGTACTGTTGTGGCCCCTGTAGCATGCAGCCTGCCTAGGGTGTGGCTCCTGGCCACTTCAGAAGTTGCCATAAGTTTTAAAAAAAAGAGGAGACGTGCGCTGCTAATGCCCTGCCACTTCAATGACAGGCAAGTAATTAGCTAATATATTTATCTCTGTCACTAAAACATCACCAGTAATGTCAAGAAGGACCAAAAACAAATGTTTGTTTTAGATCTCTTTAAAAAAAGAGATGGGGAGCAGAATAGGACACTATAGGACACTATATAAATGGCACTTTATCAAAGTTATAGTGTGGGGTTGTTGTTTTGTTTGATTAATCCCAACGAATTCAAGTTGTAGCATAGGAAGCGATGCTTCATATACATTTTGGCAATATAGTTTATACTAAAGTAGTTGTTTTCACAGTTTCATTAACTTTTTCCATCCTCCCTCCCAACTTTTCTTAGATGCTGCATGGCAAACACGTGATGGTACGTGTTGGTGGAGGTTGGGATACTCTTCAAGGTTTTCTACTCAAATATGATCCTTGTCGTGTGTTGCAATTTGCAACTCTGGAGCAAAAAATTCTGGCCTTTCAGAAAGGTGGAACTAATGAAAGCACCTCTGATCCATCAGCTAAACCTCTGCAGCCTCCTGTAATGAATCCCATATCAGCTGTTAATATGTTTCAGAAAGAAAATTCAAAATCCCCAGCTCCTGGTTCAGCAACAAAAGGTGCTCCGGCAGTCCGCAGTAAGCAAGTGTTATCTAAACGACCACGGACACCTGCCCTGGCATCCCCCAGAAGAGCAGTGAACACACCCTCTACCACCAAGCCGGTGTCAGTATGTTCCAAGGTACAAGGTTCCTCAGCATCAGTTGCCCAATTACCTTTTAAATCTTTAACAAGCACTTCAAAGAAACTGGAGTCTCCTGTGTGTAACTCTCCAACCACTTTTTCAAAGCAAGCGCAATCTGGAAGCAAAAGCTGTTCCCCTGCAGTATTAAAAACAGCTCCTGGCAATTCAAAGACTCCGAGTAACCGTGTTTGGTCCCGAGATACTCCTAAGGTCAAACTCTTACCATCCCTGAATTCTCCAGCACCAGTGCTACTTTCAGCTGCCTCTTGCTCTCCAAATGAGATGTCTGAATTCTCTGGGACAACTGAACCAATGCCTTCAGAACAAAAATGTGCTCCCTCTAAATGCAAAGGTATATCGACCACAGCTAAATCTAATCTGGTTGCTTCAAAATCCTCACCAAATCCTGCCAAACTGCCTAATGCAAATCTGCATGCTGCATCTAAGCTTACACATTCTTATCAGTCATCTGAAAAAACAGCAAAATCCACTATCAAAAGTCCAATTCAAACAGGATTGCAATCCCAGGCTCCCAGAAGGGTGCCACCACCTGGGACTGGCCTGATGAGGAATACCAGAAGCCCTCCAATCTTAAAACAGCCAGATTCTGCATCTGCAGTTAGTAAAACCTCAAAGGCATCACCTGCACTGGGGCCTACAAGTAAGAGAGTGTCTTCAGCTGCTAACAGACGGCCGGCAGGAGAGCATTTACAGACCCAAAATGTCAGTAGAAACCCTCAGACAGGCCCCAGTTTATCAAAACATCCTGAACGCACTCCCTTATCTGTTGTGAGGCTTTCTCAGACATCAGCCAAAGTACAAACTACAAAAAAAAGGGCAGAGCCTTCCACAAAAAGTCAGTCTTCAATTAAAAATTCCCCCAAAAGTGAAAAAACCTTGGCTGGCACAGTCAAGAAGCCCCTCTCTAAAGGAAAAACTACAAATGCATGTAGCAAGGGGGCGCCTGATGTACTTAAAGATCCTGCATTGAAGACTAAATGTGATGATCACTATTTTGTTATGACAGGCAGTAAGAAACCCAGAAAGTAAACAGAAATATGTTGTCATCCCCTCCAACCAGAATATTTTGCAGACTTTATCTTTTTTTCAGAATAGCCTCTTACAGCTGTTTCATTAAAAAAAAAACAACATGGATATTAAGTACACTACATTACCCATGCTTACTTCTCACACATGTGTGAAATAGTAGGGGTAATGTTTTTGGTATTGCTGTCTCTATTTTTATAGTTAAAGCTCTTTCTACTTTTATAACACTGAAAGTCATTTTACTTGCTGGTATGTCTGCTCTCTTTGGAGGAGAGGGTATTGCTGTTGCTATCTTTAAGTGGATTTAAGCTCATTCGATAAATTTCTCCAAAGTGCAATCTAAGTGCATTTGGAATGCTCTGGTATGAAAAGTGCCCTGCTGTTGATAGTATTACTATTTAGTGTTGGCATGCTAAAGCAAAATTTATGTGCAAATATAAATAAGATGATAAATACTTCCCATGTGCTTACAGTCAAACTAATATTTCAGTGTTGGATAGGAAATTCAGTTGTATAACAGTGCTTAATGATTTAGGCCAATTTTTTTTTTAACTTGCCTAGTGATATTTTGCGGGGGAAGGTGTTCAATGTGAGATGCTTTAAAATGGTCTGTTATTGCAGCAAGTGGTGGACACCCAGCTTCTGAAAACTGGAGCTCCTTATAACGTCAAGTTGAGCACGAGTTGCTTTGGAAGGCATTAGCCTAGGCTTCCCATCCATTTAGGGACTTCAAAATATATGATATGCTTAGACCATCCTTACCTGCCTTCTGATCTAGTATATGGATGAATTATTTGGTTTGATAAAATAAGAGTAATTGCTAAGAGAAAAAAGCCACTGTATGTGGACATGTGAGCTTAAAACTTCCTTGGAGACCAGTTTGTAATTGAAAGAAGGACACTTGAGTCTTTGAGAGCATTTTTCCTTGTAGCATGTAACAATTTTTTCAAAGTACAGAAATCCCTCTTCTCTTAGCTGCTAAAATGATATTTATATCTATTTGGGGTTTGTAGGGGGGTGTTAAATAGTTTTATTTTTAGCAAAAATGCCTTAAGAGTACAGACCAGCAGAGATTCTGAAGATATTGCTTTCCTTTTTAAAAATTATGGAAAGATAAGTTGGTTCTGTGTCACACTTCTTGAAAAATCATAGAATCATTGAAAGAAATTGTTAGAGGATGCTCCTGTTGGGGTTTTTTTTTTTTTCAGTTCTTAATTTTTAAAGATATTTTTCTTCCTAGACTTTTCATGCTTTTTAATTCTTCTGTAGTGGGTCTAAAATAGCCATTTTCCTTAGGAGTTACAGAACTGTTTCCCCAAGTGTTATCTCAGAACTGTGTTCACTCTTGTGCAAGAGGCCCCACAAGAATTATGCTCCACTTATAGCTCATTTTAAGCTCTCCAGGAGGGCTTAAGTAGGATTTATCAAGTGCCATTGCTTTGTGCTAACCTTCTGCACAGGAGTGAAAGTCACTTTAAGTATTAAAAAGTATTCATCTTGATTGCTCAGCCTGAAGTCAGGATGAGTATAAAAAACAGAAACACAAGCATTAAGAAGAATCCTCTCACTTTTTAAAATCTACATACCATTGTGTGACTAGAAAACTGGGAAAGTGTATAATTATTACTACTTTGCTTCAAAAAATTACATGTGTCTTTACCTTCTGAGTTGACACTATGTAGTATAAATTATTTATTCTTGGAACTGGAGCAAAGCAATGGACATGATCTGATAATGTGTTCTAACTTGCAATGGCAGCCTTGTAGATCTCTTAATGTCAGTGCCTTGTTACAGTCTCCTTTATTTATGGCTATATTTAAATTATGCATATCTACTGTACAGAAATGGTTTTAGTCTGCCAGAAGTGGATATTGTCTAAATGAACAACAGGCCAATATTTTGTGATGTTAAACAAACCAGCCTTGATTAACTGAGAAAGCAAGTCCTAAAAGCTTGTTTATCTTAAGAAGTGTTTTGAACGAGTCTATCACTAACTAGGTTTATAAATGCACTGGGCTTAAGTCATTGCTGTGTTAGTGGAGGAACTCTAACTTGGTTGCATTTGATCTTTCTTGTCAGTGATTAATCTGACTTGTCTCATGCACTGAAATTCCCTGTTTACAATAAAAGACCTGCTTAAGATGATGGACTTCCAAGTATTCTATGTTAGATTTGTTATATCTTCTTTGCAGATTAACGGCAAACTCTTCTAAGCTTTCTCTATGAACTATTCATAAATGTTGGTGATATGTTGACTTTTTTGTTTTTGTTTTTAATTCTCTATGAGTGGTTACCTGAATATAACACATTACTTTACTTTAAAAGAGAAATTGAAGGGTTTTGTCTTTGGGATCAGTTATCTAATTTAATACACCAAACTTGACAAATCATATTGAAATTTGAGTACCAGGTGGAAACTTTTGAGTTTGTTAAGGGTTGCATCTAGCAAGGGAGGAAATGTGTCTATACAGAAAGTTGTTGCAATAAACCCATACATAGATGAGTAAAGCACAGTAAGTTCAACTGTTGTATTTACACTGAGATCAAGCTGAACATTCTGCTGAACAAATGCAATAGTTATGCCGACTGTCCAGTCTGTAACCTCTATTGCCTAACTTCATGTGGGCTTATGTCCTATGACTTCATAGTGAGTAAAAAAAATAGCAGTAATTAACTTAAAAATCTGAATAGCAAATTAGAAATTGGACATTTTTGTAGAAACTGGAAAAAAATTAAATTTGCTATTCAGAATTGGAGCTATATTAACTATATCTTTTAAAATTAATTAAAAACTATATTTTTAAAAAAATTCTGAATTTAAAAAAACCATGAGCCTGTTTTTCACTTGTGCAAATCATTCTTTAAAGACTCCTGTTACTTATGTGGCACAAGAAGTGAAGAAGAAAAACTGTCAAGCCAATATAAAGATACCATGGTCTGTTTTGAGTTAACATTTTTGGGATAATATTCTGACTTTTAATCAAAAACAGGTTTTGAGTAACACCTTGGGTGCATCTACACATTCATTAATGTGCCATAATTACAGCTCATTAAGTTTAGTACTTGTAACGACAGGTACTAAATGTGCTGTATTTGGCACTACTGCACATTAGCACAGATGAATGCTTTTTTAGTGTGACATTAATGTGCATTAGACTAAATCTGCACATTAGCACAGATTTGCCCACTGCTGTAATGCGCAGTAGAATTAATCTTCTGCGCAATAAGTGTCTTGGGTAGACGTGTCCCTTGTGTATTGAAGCACTGCTCAGAGCGACCAAATGCATCAACCTCGTCCCTGTGCTTGGAGATCTGGTTTTAAGACTAGTAAAAAAATATGTCCTTACACTTTAATTTATTATTTTCTTTGTCCAAAACATGGGAGTATATTCATGCACAGAAAAGGGTAGAATTGGCCTGATAGTCACACTAATGTTATACCTGCTGGACCCAGTCCTGTTCCAATGAAAATGTGTGACATTCTTGCTATTGACTTTAGTGGGTGAAAGACTATATCAGAGCTGAATAAAATCTGAGAAGGGAAATGCAGACCAGTTATGTGCCATATTTGAAGTGATGAATTGATAAAGCAAACAACTTAAAGTGGATTCTAAAGGTAACTTCTATATGGTGTATAGAGAGGGACAACCTCTTCACCTGATAGAACTTCTGTCCTGACAACTGAAACCTGAACTGTGGTCCTGATAAGCAGCACCTTTTATTTCTGTCCCTGTATTTCTGCTGCCGTAATGCCTCCTAAGCAAAATGCACCAAATTCAGAAGTATGAAAAGAAATCGCATAAGCTGTATGTGCAGCAAGTCTTACCACTAACAGGAATTCCACAGCCAAGTTTCCATGCACTTGGGTAAAAATGTATTTATCCTTCACAAATTAGAAAATCTCTTCCCAAGATGCATATATTTGGACAGTAATGTAGAATTCTAAGTGATTTTACTACTGTATTCCTCAAAGACTGTATTCTGGACCTACTGCTCTTAAACTGATTGTTGCAAAGAATAATTTGTTGTATTGTGACATATAACAAGAAAATGGCAACTTCCTGTCAACTTCTTTTTTCTCATTGTTTTACTTTCCTATTGTCTTCTACATAGGGAGAACAGCAAGCAAACTTAGTTACTAAAAAATTCCCCAGTTATGCAAAACTTCTGAAATTCTTTTTACCCTTAAAATGAGAACAGCCGCTGCCAAAATGAGCTTTGTCAGATTAGTCTGACCTTTTGAATCAGGCAAACTTAAGTCCTCTTACTTTCTGTCTGGCTTAAGTGTATGGAAATAATGAGAAAGTGTGCATATTAATGCAGCTGCTGGTCTGGAATTACTGATTAAATCAGATCACAGTTTTCCAGTATAAAGGGCCAAGTGCAAGCTTGCTGGTGCATTCAATACCCTGAGCTCAGGAACTGCAAACACTGGAGGGGAAAATTTGTCACCTAAGACTTCATAATAATTTTATTCAGTTGCCATTATAAAGTCACACATTTTTCTCCCAAGTCTTGGAATCAGTATTTTATGAGAAGAAGCCTGGCAGAGGTGGCTGTTCAAAATCTACTGCATCCAGTGCTATATTGTCTTGCTAATCTAGAAGCTTTATAAGCAACTACAGACATTGATTCAACATTCACTGGTGGTGGAATAATATTGCCTTATATTTGAGTTACAATGCAAGTTCCTTATCTTTCTGAACTTCAGAATGCAGGTTTGAACAACATGGCTTCATTATACAGAATGCATCATCCTAAATTTGTACTAGTTCTGATTATTTTCTGCTAGAATAATTTTGATAGAAAATGCAGATTCAAGGACCTGTAAGGATTTTACAGAAATGTGCTGACTTCATTGAAATTCTTGTCAAAAGTATCAAAATGCTTATAACAAGTCAAAGTGCTTCATTTTGATTCAAGATTTTTGGATACATTTTATGAGAAGCTTTGTAATATGAGAAAGTGAAAAACTTTGAGCTTGAGAGAGAATTGTTTTAGAAATTTCAGTTAGCAGGGAAATTAGATATTTTTTTTCCCTTCATTCCAATGCTCAACACAAGGAATTTTGAAATGTCACAGTTTCCCATGAAACAAATTCTATATTTTGATGAGGTCTAAAAAAGATTCAAGCTAAAAGTCTTCATAGTTTGCCTAATTTCTGTGTATGGTCAAATGCTAGTACTTTTTTCTAAAATTATTCAATATAAATGTTCCCATAAACTCACTTAAGCACCAGACACTTTAAGGCCTCTATATTTGAGCATTTGATATTCTTCCTTAAGAATGGAATGGTTTTTTATTTGTTGTGTCATGTAGCATACCCCAGAAACCACATGCAAGCCAATGAGGAATTTTCAAGATTTGTGTGTTGGGTAGTGGGGGTTTAGCATCACAGGCCAGCAGACTTAGAAGACTGGAAACATAAAAGTGAATACATGAACAACACGTGCCTCTGGTGGCTGGGGGGGCACGGCGGTAGGTGGGAGCTCCCGCAGATATTGCCAGCAGCGGCGGTGGCATCCAGTGGAAATTGCAGGACACCTGCGGATGCTGCCAGTGGTGTCAGAGGCAGGGCGGTGAGTGGTGACCACCTGCAGGTGCTGCCCACAGTGTTGGTGGCGCCTTTTTGT
Source organism: Alligator sinensis (assembly GCF_000455745.1). Taxonomy (NCBI): domain Eukaryota; kingdom Metazoa; phylum Chordata; order Crocodylia; family Alligatoridae; genus Alligator; species Alligator sinensis. The sequence goes on along the minus strand of NW_005842072.1, from coordinate 419,504 downwards.
AGGGGGTGCACTGCCACACTCGGGGGGGGGGGGGGGGGGATGTACACCCCCATATGCACCCCCTAAGATGCACTTAAGATGAATATAACAGGTGGATAAACATTAAGGTACATGCACTTAGAACAAACATACCAGGCATTAAACAGTCACTCAATGCTAAAATGCATCATCAGCAGATAAAATAATGTGATATTTACATGGAGGGATACTTGCCCTCTCCCTGAACTCCAGGGGCTTTCAAACCAGTCTCTCATTTTTCTCCCTCCTCTCCCACCTCTGGGAACACCCAGTTACCATGCAACCAGCTCTGTGCCTAAGTCTCTGCTGCTCTGACCTGCCAGATCAGATCTGTTGCACATGCAGGCTCCCCACTTGAGCTCTGCTGCTCTGGCTGACTGGCCCCATTGCAGCTCCTGGCTTTCTCTTGTGTTTCTTCCTAGCTGCAGCCTACTAGAAATAGTGCTGCTGTAGTTCCTAATAGGGCTGTGTGAAGCTTTGCTGGCTGTTTTGTTTTGACTTGTTTCAAGCTTAAAACAGTGAAAACAAAATGAAATGAAGGGCTTTGAAACAGAGTGCACAGCCGGGGCAAATCAGCTTGTGCAGGGACCTGCCACTGCCCTGATCCTGAGGCGGGGGTGGGTCCCTGCATGAGCTGATATGCCCTGGGCCCTGTACCAGAGCTGGCCCAAGGAGGGTGCAGACCTGGCACAAGTCAGCTCATGTGGGAATGCGCTCCTGCCCTGATCCCAGCAGCACCAGCCTTCTGTGATCTGGAAGGCAGATTGGGGGCCTGTCTGCACCCCAGGGAGGGCTGCAGGGGCTGTGCTGGACTGCTCCTAGGGGTGTGGGCCCCCGATCTGCCTCCCGGATCACAGGAGGCTGGTGCTTCCGTCTGGGGCTGGTGGCAGCACCAATCTTCCTGGCGCTGTCTATGGACAAAGCATTGAAACAGCAACAAAACAGCCAAAGAGTTTCAACAAAACGAAACAGAACAGTGCTTTCGAAATGAAACAAAACTTGAAACAAAACACTGTTCCATCAGAACGGAAGCCAAAGTGGAGCGATGCTGTGTCGCACAGCCCTAGTTCCTAAATCTCTGGTGCTCATTACAGTAGCTGCAGTTGTACAGTATCAAGAAGGCACTATACAAAGAGATGATTGTATTAACTCCTGACTTTACAAAACATTTTACACTATAGACAGATACATCAGAGTCAGCACTGGGAGTAGTACTTACGGAAGAACAGGAGAGAGTGGAACGCTCCATCACTTACACGAGTAGAAAGTTAAATTCAGCAGAAAGAATTTACACCACCATTGAGCGAGAATGCTTGCCAATTAAGTGGGCAGTGGAATACTTTAGGTATTACCTAATGGATAGGGACTTCAACTTGGTGACAGACCATGCCCACTTATAGTGGTTATGCAAAAACCAGAATAACAACGCTCGCATTACTCGGTCAAATACAGACCGGGCTTAAATAACCAAGTTGCCAATCTTTTATCAAGGTGTGACATAACTTTGGAGCAGCATAAACCAGAACAAGGGTCCAAGAAATGGAGGAGCTCCATTAAGACAAAAGGGTATGCCCCGAGGTGCCTAGAATGGGGGCAATATGTGGCAGCGAAGATTGCGCTGCCAGCTCGGGGGAGAGAATAAGAAGAAACCCTGAGAAGAATAATAGGTGCTGGGGCAGGTGCCCCAAGTGCAAGTGCTCACCAGAGAACCCAACAGACACAAGAGAACCAGACGCGCAGAAGGCAGGAACACCCTGACTTACTAGTTCCTGCTGGTTCTGGTTGGCTGGGCGCAGGGCGGGGAATACTCAAGAACCTCACCCTGTAGCAACCGATAGGGAGGGAAGAAGAGAGAGAGAGTGAAAGGGAGTGATGAGTAGATGAACGGACACAGAGGGAACTCTGCAAGAAAAACCTTTAAACTGAAAAGGAGTGTGTAACAACACCACAGGAGGGGTAAAGGGATGAGGGCACAATGCTCTCCCCATCTGAGACTCAGAGGAGTTTCCATACCTATCTTAGGAAAAGAAGCCGAGAGAGATGACCAATGGGATACAGAAACAGCTGCTTATCCCAACACGGAGACTGTAATCAGAAGAAGACATCAAGCCGTGAGTGAGGGCCCTGCTGGTAAGTGTGCTTATGAAAACAGACGCTCAGAGTCCTGCAACCCTCTGAGAACTATACCTATGCTAAGAAAGGGGTAATCTGACTGTACCCAGCCAGCAGGATTCAGCTAATTGGACAAATTAAAAGAGGAGCAAAGCTGAGTAGAAAAAAATCATGAAAAATTCTAGCTAAAGGAAAAGATAACAGCCAGTAGGATCACTAACTTCTATATACAAAGAAATATAGAAAGAGATATACAGAAATATATAGAGATAGCGATGGAGATATAGAGATTTATAGAAATCGATATATATAGAGATAGAGCTATAGGGATTGATGTATACAGATTGAGATATAGAGATATTTGGAGATATCTATATGTATCTATATATGGAGAGAGGGATGGATGGAGAGAGAGAGAGAGAGAGCGAGCAAGCTATAAAGCAATAGAGATAGAGATATACAGTGATATACAGAGATAGAGATATATGGTGATATACAGTGATATACAGAGAGATACATGGAGATATACAGAGAGAGAGAGATAGACAAAGAGATAGAAATATATAGACATAGAGCTATACAGATATTAGAGATAGTAATATATGCATAGAGCTATATAGAGGTAGAGATAGGGATATATATATATAGAGAGAGATGGAGATATAGAGATAGAGACAAAGATATACAAATAGGTAGAGATATATAGAGATTAGAGAAAGATATATAGAGGTAGAGATAGAGATATACAGCGATATATAGATATATACATACATATATACACACATACACACATACATATACATATATATACACAAACACATTATACACATACATACATATACATATATGCACACGCATATACACACATCTTTATACACATACACACAAACATATATATGCACACATACACACAGACATACACACACATATATAATATATATACACACACACATACATATATACATACATAAACACATGCATGTGTGTATACACATATATACACATGCACACAAACACACACACATATACACACCCATACACATACATACATATATACATATATATATACATACATATAAACACATGCATATATGTGTGTGTATACACATATATATACACATGTATATATACGTGTGCCTATATATATATATACACACACATACATATGTATACACACACATATATATATACACCCACACACACGCATACACCCACACACGCATATATATATATATATATACCCCCTCACATATATATATAGATATAGCTACAGATACATATACACACACACACATATATATGCATACAGCGATATGTGTATGTGTATATATTCCTATCTATATATAGATAGAGATATATAGAGATGGAGATGGAGAAATTTGGTGATAGAGAGATGTGTAGAAATAGAGTTACTTAGAAATAGAGAAAGATTTACAGAGATATAGAGATATAAATGTATAGAGATATGGAAATATATAGAGGTAGAGATATGTAGAGATAGAGGTAGAGACAGAGAAATATGGAGATAATGATATATGGATAGCAGTAGGAATATATGGAGCTATAAAGAGATATATATAGAGATAGGTAGATATATATATAGAGATAGAAACAGTGATATATGGAGATATGTAGAGATTAGAGATAGTGATATACAGGTTCGAGATAGAGAAATATATAGAGAGGTAGAGATATATAGAGGTAGGTAGGTAGATATATAAATATATATATACACAGATAAATAGAGATATAGATTTTATAATATATAGATAGGTAGATAGATAGAGATCAAACATAGATATATAGAGAGATTTAAAGAGAGAAATTTAGAGAGAGAGAATTTATATATAGAGAGAGTTATACAGAGATAAATGGAGATAGACATATATAAAGATAGGGATATATAGAGATATTTATAGAGTTAGAGCTATATAGAGATAGATGGAGATATAGGGATATAAAGAGGTATTTATAGAGTTAGAGCTATATAGAGATAGATATACAGAGAGATGCAGAGATGGATATATAGAGAGATATATAGAGAGAGAGGTATAGAGATGGAGATATATAGAGCTAGACCTAGAGAGATATAGAGAGAGATAGTGATAGGGATATATAGAAATAGAGGTATAAGGAGTTAGAGGTATATAGAGATGTATAGAGATGGAGATGGAGATAGAGATATAGTGATGGAAATGGAGAGATGTACACAGATAGGGATATATAGAGATTGGTGATAGATATATAGAGGTAGACCTAAATAGAGATATATACAGATATATACAGATATTTAGAGATAGAGATAGTGATATAAATACAGGTAGATAGACAGAGATATATAGAGATAGAAATAGAGATATAAAGAGATACGGATATATCAAGATTAGTGATAGATATATGGAGATATATAGAGGCAGAGATAGATATATAGTGATAAATAGAGATATAGAGAGATAGATAGAGACATAGAGATAGATGGAGAGAGTGGTAGAGGTAGAGAGGTATAGATTAAAGATAGAAATATATGGAGATATAGAGGTTATATATATATATTTAAATATATATATAGAGAGAGAGATAGGGGTATATAGTGATATAGATGGAGAGGTATAGAGATATATAGCTATAGAGATATATGGAAATATAGAGAGATATACAGAGTTAGAGATATATAGATGTACATAGAGAGATGGAGACAGATATATAGAGATGTATAGAGATAGGGATATATAGAGATAGAAAGATAGAGAGATATTGAGATTTTTAGAGTTGGAGATAGAGGTATGTAGAGATAGCGGTAGAGAGATATAGAGAATTGAGGGCTGTGTGAAACGGAACCTTTGTTTTTCTACTTGCGTTTGGACATTTTGATGGAACAGTGTTTTGTTTTGAATTTCATTTCAGTTAAAAAATGCTGTTACGTTGTGTTTCGTTGAAACAATTTCAGTGTTTCGATGCTGTTTCGACGTTTCACCCTTAGTCTATAACGGGCATACTCAAAACAGCCTATACCTTTGTCATTTCTGAACTGATTTGGATGAAACTTGCAGGAGTGTTAGCCTTCTGAGGGCATGAAGTCTTCCAAGTCTCAAGGAGATAGGTGCTTGGGGTTCTGGGAAACTGCCCCTCAAACTTTGACAGCAAAACTCATGTCACATGTATGTGTTAAGCCACAGCACAGTCAGAACTGCAGACCTGCTAGCCCCTGTTGAGGCCACAAAGTCTGCTAAGTTTCAAGGAGATATAGGTGCACTGGTTTTGGGGAAACTGTACCTTAAGCTGTGGACAAGCAAAACCATAACATGGGTGACACTGTGTGTGTGTTAAGGTGCAGCAGGGTGAAAGGTGAAGGCATGCTAGCCCCTGTTGAGGCCACAAAGCCTGCCAGCTGTCAAGGAGATAGGTGCAGGAGGAGTCTGGGTTCTGAGCCCCTGCACCCCTAGCTGCTGACAAACAAAACTTGTGTCATGGGTTCTTGTGGGACTGTGTCTGGCTTGAGGCAGATGGGGGTGAAAACTGCAGGCCTGCTAGGCCCTGCTGTGGCCACAAAGCCTGCCAGCTGTCAAGGAGATAGGTGCAAGGGGAGTCTGGATTCTAGGGTCCTGCACTCCTAGCTGCTGACACGCAAAACTTGTGTCATGGGTGCTTGTGAAACTATGGCTGCCTTGGGGTATGGGGGTGGCAGAAACTACTGCAGGTCTGGCTGCTAGGCCCTGCTGCAGCCACAAAGCCTTTCAGCTGTCAAGGAGATAGGTGCAGGAAGTTCTGAGACCCTGCACCTCTGGCTGTTAACAGGGAAAACTTGTGACATGGGTGCTTGTGCAACTGTGTCTGCCTTGGGGCACGGGAGTGGGGAAACTACTGCAGGCCTGGTTGCTAGGCCCTGCTGTGGCCATGAAGTCTGCCAGCTGTGTCTGTCTTAGGGCACAGAAGGGTGAAAAAAAACTACTGCAGCCCTGCCAGGCCCTGCTGTGGCCATGAAGCCTGCCAGCTGTCAAGAAGATAGGTGCAAGGGGGTTCTGAGGCCCTGCACCTCTGGCTGCTAACAGGCAAAACTCGTGATATGGGTGCTTGTGCAACTGTGTCTTGTCTTAGGGTGCAGGGGGGTGAAAAAACTACTACAGGCTTGCTAGGCCCTGCTGCAGCCATGAAGCCTGCCAGCTGTCAAGGAGATAGGTGCAGGGGGAGTCTGGGTTCTGGGGCCCTGCACCTCTGGCTGCAGGCACGCAAAACTCATGACATGGGTGGGTGATACTGTGTGTATGTTCAGGTGCACCCTTCCTGGTGCTGGGGCCTCTGTACAACATGGCAGTGTGCCCCACTGAGGCCTCCTCCCCTATAGTCTCAGCCTGGTCCACCATTGTAAATGGCAGCAAGTAAAAATAATGCAAGTGACTCAGCAGTCAACACCAGCAGCATCTAAACTGAACTGTCACAAACCCTTTCTTTTTATAAAGGAATTGACAGCAAGAAGTAAAGATGTTGTGTTGGATGTATGTTACTCGTGACAGCAAGTATATCTCTACATCTCATACCTCTTTATAGCTCTACCTCTGTATATCTCTATATCACTATCTCCATCTCTATATCACTATCTCCATTTCTATCTCTATATGTCCCTATCTCTATACATCTCTATATATCTCTATCTCTTCCTATCTCTATATATCTCTATCAATATGTCTATATAGCTCTATATATCCCTATATCTCTATCTCTATTGCTATCTCTCTATATATCTCTATACATCTCTATCTCTGTATAGCTCTATATATCTTTACCTCTATATCATTCTCTAAATATCTCTATCGCTATATATCTCTATCTCAATATATCTCTATATCACTATCTCCATCTCTATACATGTCTATTTCTATATATCCCTAACTCTATATATCTCTGTATATCTCTAAAAATTCCTATCTCTATATAGCTGTATATATCCATAATTCTCTCTCTATCCATCTCTATTTATGTCTATCTCTATTTATCTCTATCTTTCTATATCTCTATACATCTCTATATATCTCTATCTCAATCTATCTCTATATAGAAAGGAGGACCCGGATAACTATAAGCCAGTTAGTCTCACCTTGGTCCTTGGGACGACCTTTGAGAGAATTATCAAAGAGCACATCTGCGGGGGCCCAGCATGGGAGGTAAGGCTCAGGGGCAATGAATATGGGTTCACCGAGGGCAGATCCTGCCTGACTAACCTTGTTTCCTTTTATAACCAGGTGAAAAAGTCCTTGGATTTGGGCATTGAGGTGGATGTCGTCTACGTGGACTTCAAGAAGGCCTTTGACACTGTTTCTCACCCCATGCTCATAAAAAAAATTAGGTGACTGTGGCATTGATACCTACACAGTCAGGTGGGTGACAAATTGGCTTGATGGTTGCACCCAGAGAGTGGTGGTGAACGGGTCATTTTTGACTTGGAGGGATGTGGGCAGTGGAGTTCCCTAGGGCTCAGTCCTTGGGCCTGTGCTATTCAACATCTTTATCAGCGACTTGGCGGTGGGTGTGTAAAGCACGCTGCCCAAATTTGCTGATGACAAAGATGTGGGGAGAAATGGACACACTGGAGGGGAGGGACAGAATCCAATTATATCTAGACAGGTTACAGAGGTGGGCGGATGAGAATAGAATGGAATTCAATGCAGACAAGTGCAAGGTGCTGGATCCAAGGAGAAGGAGCCTGCAACATACCTATAGGCTTGGGAACACCCTTCTCAACAACACAGTGGCTCAAAGGGATCTTGGAGTCATTGTTAACTCCAGGATGAACATGAGCCACCAATGCAAGAAAGTGGTCAGTAAGGTAACTGCACCTTGTCGTGCATCTACAGATGCATCACTAGCAAGTCCAGGGAGGTGATCCTGCCCCTCTATGTGGCACTGGTCAGGCCGCATTTGGAGTACTGCATCCAGATCTGGGCACCGTGCTTCAAGGGGGATGTGGCTAACCTTGAAAACATCCAGAAGAGGACCACTCGCATGGTTAGGGGGCAGCAGGCCAGGCCCTATGAAGAGAAGCTAAAGGGCCTGAATCTATTCAGCTTCCACAAGAGAAGACTGAGAGGGGATCTGGTAGCCATCTATAAACTCACCAGGGGGGTCCAGTGGAAAATAGGTGAGGTTCTGTTCCCCTGGGAACCACCTGGGATAACAAGGAATAACAGCCACAAATTGATTGAGAGTAGGTTCAGGCTTGATATCAGGAGGCATTATTTTATGGTTAGGGCTGTCAGGCTCTGGAATGGGCTCCCAAGGGAGGTGGTGCTCTCCCCTACCTTGGGGGTCTTCAAGAGGAGGTTGGATAGATATCTGGCTGGGGTATTATGATCCCAGCACTCATTTCTGCCCAGGGCAGGGGGTCGGACTTGATGATCTGTTCAGGTCCCTTCCCACCCTAGAAACTATGAAACTATATCTCTGTCAATACCTATATCTATCTATATATCTCTATCTCTGTCTATCTCTATTTTTATCTCTATCTATCTCTATATATCTCCATCTATACATGTCTATCTCTATCTCTGCTTCGATATATCTGTCTGTCTACCTCTATATATCACTACATATCTCTAATTCTAATCTGCATATATCTCTATCTCTATATATTTCTATCTCTGTATATCTCTATCTGTATATATTTCTCTCTCTATATCTGTATCTGTATCTGTATCTCTATATATCTTTATATAACTCTATCTCTGTATATTTCTACCTCTATATCTATCTCTAAATCTCTCTCTCTCTATATATATATATCTATCTCTGCATATCTCTATATATCTCTATCTCTATATTGATATAACTCTTTGTATATGTCTATTTCTATATATCTGTATCTATATACATCTATCTTTATCTCTATATTGATCTCTAAATCTCTCTCTCTATGTATCTCTATCTCTGTATATCTCTTTTTCTGTATATCGCTATATCTCTCTGTATATGTTATCTCTAATCCCTATATACCTTTGTCTTTATCTCTATATATCTGTATATATATATCTATCTCTATATATATCTCTAGCTCTATATATCTTTATATATGTCTATATAGCTCTATATCTATCTCCATATATCTCTATCTCTATATATCGCCATATGTCTCTCTTTCTTTCACTATACATCTCTATATATCTCTATCTCTATCTCTGCATATCTGACATGATACAGTGATGGAGAAAGGAAGAGACAGTAAGAAATATCTGGGGTTGAGAGTAATCTCATGAGGGAAATGGAGCCTTCTCCACCAGTTTTATTCTCTTGAGCTAAATCTTCCAGACCAAATTACCCAGGTTCTGCTCAGCGGGACCTGAGCTGCCTGTGTGCTCAGGGTGTCCTGGTTCATTCTAGCTTATCAGCTGTGAGTTTTGGGGGTGAAAGAGGAGGAAGAAGGAAGCATCTGATAGAAGTGAACTGATATATCGGTCCATATCATATCTGCACCATTAAAGCAGGACGCCAAACTACCAAGCGTAGACCCTGAGATGGTGCAGAGGCACTTGGAGGAACTGGATGCGTTTAAGTCAGCAGGCCCGGATGAGCTCCATCTGAGGGTACTGAAGGCACTGACTGACGTCATTGCGCAGCCACTGGTGGGAATATTTGAACACTCCTGGCGCACGGGCCAGGTCCCGGAGGACTGGAAAAGGGACA
>NW_005842072.1:404428-408589 GCF_000455745.1 Alligator sinensis | reverse complement strand
AGGGAGGTGGTGCTCTCCCCTACCCTGGGGGTCTTCAAGAGGAGGTTAGATAGGCATCGGGCTGGGGTCATCTAGCCCCAGCACTCCTTCCTGCCTATGCAGGGGGTTGGACTCAATGATCTCTTGAGGTCCCTTCCGACCCTAACATCTATGAATCTATGAAATGAAAATTGACATTATCAGCAATTGGCTTTTTTGGCTGATGTGGCCAGTAATGTCACCAATAAGTGCCACATGCATGCAACCAGCCACAGCATGCACATGACCAGCAGTGGAGCCTGGCAGCTTCAAGAGCAGAGTCTGGCTGGTAAGTCTGTGGGGGGGGAAGGGGTATGGGCGGGACAGATAAGAGGCCCCCATGGCAAGGGAGGGAGTGGGGCTGGTGCTCGGGCAGGGGCAGGGGCAGGTACTGAGCAGCCAGGGTGGGCATAGGACAGAGCTGTGGCTTGTCCATGGGGCATGAAGGGGAGAGCAGCTTCCACCACTGTGCCCGTCCCCAGGGGATGTATTGTGGGACATGTGCCACCCCTGATCTGTGCATGGAGTGAGGGCAGGCAGCTCACTGCTCTTGGAGCTCTTGGAGTTGTCTTTGGAGATGGTGAATCTCCCTTTCACAGAGTCTGCATTATATTCTTTATTGCTGTCAGAGGGCATGTAACCCATTCCAGAACTTTCCCAGGAGCTGTTTGGACCCAGTACATCCCTTCTTGGCTAAAGTCAACTCCAGAGCCTGTGCAGGTGAGGTGCAGAAAATCTCCAGGCTTCCTTGCAGCCCCTCCAGACTATACTAGCTGCCCCTTTAACCAGGCACCTGCATGGAGAGTCGCCTAGCCAGGAATGGTGAGTTAAACAGGGTTTGTCAGTCTCACCAATTAACTGAGGGGGAGAAAATATCTTCCAGAGCTGCTGCAATGAAAACCAGGTGAATCCAAAGCGCCACGACCTGCCTTTGCCCCACCGTGCTAGGGCCTGCAGGGTTGAGTCTCCCTTCTGTCTGTGTGTGTGTGTGTGTGTGTGTGTGTGTGTGTTGGGTTGGGGGTTAGTTTTCCCAGGCACATGGTGACATGTCCCTCACTCAGCAATATCATCAGAGACTCAGCACTGTGCCAGGTATGGAATAGATGCAATAGCTCTATCATTCAGAGGTGAAGCCCTGGAGTGAAATTCTGTGCAGGAGCCAGATATATAAAGACATATATATGTCTTTATTGCTGTATATCTCTATATAGCTCTATATATCACTATTTTTATCTCTATCTTTGTTTATCTCTGCTTATATATATATATATATATATATATATGTGTCTGTCTGTCTGTCTCTCTCTCTGTATATCTCTATATCTCTCTGTCTCTGTCCCTGTCTCTGTCTCTGTTTCTATTAGGGCTGTGCAAAGCTTCAGTCCTTTGTTTGATTTGGTGGAGATTCATCCTGATTTTGTGGCCTAATTTCCAAATCTGAATCAAATCAGAGGGCCCTTTTATCTCTCTGCATTGAATTGGAACCCTCTGAATCACTTCGGAGAGATTCAGAAAGATTCGAAGATTCACACGTAGACACAGCTTTAAATGTTTTTTCTACATACTTCTAGGTAGAAGGCAGCTTGTGAATGCTGAGATGCTGGGGCACATGGGGTGTCCCACAGGAGCATGCCGGGCTCCCCAGCTCTCTCGGCAGCAGACCCAGAAGTGGACCAGAAGCACTTCTGGTCCACTTCTAGGTCCACCAGGGAGCGTGCTGGCCCCCCCCCCCCATGTCTCCCTGGCTCAATGACTGGTGCCTTCTGAATCTGGTGGGGGGTACCTGGGGTCCCCTGTGGCCAATGGCCAAGCCAGGGAGGCACAGGGGTGCCCACCAGAACACTCTTTGGCAGACCTGGAAATGGACCTGAAGTACTTCTGGTCCATTTCCGGGTTTGCCGCCCAACACGTGGAGGGCCATCCTGGACTCCTGTGGGATGCTCCATGTGCCCCAGCATCACAGCAATCATGAGCCATGCCTCCTACATCAAGGTATGAAGAAAAATCTTTTAAACCTTGTCTATGTGCGAATCGCTGATTCTCTGAATCAGCATTGAATCTTCAGATTTGGATTCAGCCAAATTGAATGAGGGACCATGATCTGAATCAATTAATTGAATCACTGTCCCTGATTCTGGCTGATCCAGATCTGAATTGAATAGGGCCTGCTTCGCACACCGCTAATGATTACTGAAAAAAATTCTTTATTCTCACTCTCCATCAACAGGTTGGAGACCAGAAAAACTGACATAGAATAAGTGAAGTTGGATGTTTCCAGCATGTTTGTTTTAGCTATATATATATGTGTGTGTATACATGGGGGTGCACACATGCTCGCTGCCCTCTTTCTTTCTTTCTTTGTTTCCTGGTCTGTTTTTCTCTCTTTCCAAAGTAAAGGAGTACTTTAATTGTTATCTTAGTCTGAGATTCAGATCCAATAATGTAAAGAGGAAACTCATGAGTCCTAGAAAGGCTGCCAAGCAATTCTGTAGATATCCTTGTAGTAATAGATGAGTATACCGAACCTTTTACTTTGCAAAATGAGTACAATCTTCTTTTAAAAGAAATTTGGTAACTGTTTGACTCTACACAATGGTCCCACCTGTTCGAAACCAAATCTTGAGACTGTAGTCTCCCCTGCCGTTCTTTGGTGCATTGTGTCTGTAGGGCCTTTTCTGGTTTTATTGTTGCTTAAGGAAGAGACAGGCTTGTTACTGGGCTAAATCTTGGAAGGTTCCCCAGGTGGTCTCTCCTGCCACGTCTTGCTGGAATAAATTATTTTGATTGGGAGGAAGATGGTTTGTCCCACCCTTCCTGGTACCTTCCTTCAATTTTCCCGATTGTCCTTCCTACTTGGGGCTTCGCCTCCCCTACACCCCACCTAACACCAGCCAAAGATGATGTCTCCAGATTACTCGAGTTGGTATAGTTTGAACTCCAGTGTTTTGGCCCTCTGAATTTATGACGGTTGGATCGGGATGTTCTCTCGTCTGAGTTTTTCCCAACCGTACTTTGTCCTGCTTAAGCGTCTTCCAGACCCCAGGTTACCTTGCTCCCTGGTGGCTCTCTCTCTCTCTTGGTTCTTTACTTGCTGCAGCTCAGACATTCATCTCTTCTTGTCCCTTCAGGTCCCAGCTGGATCCAGCCTGGTTTAGAGATGTCCGATATCCATGGTGCTTCTTTGGGTAAGTCACTGAGCTTTGTCTGGCCCTCTTTATCTGGAAAAGCCCCTTCCTGGGGCAGCCACCACATCCCTGCAGTGGGACCCTGCTCTATTCCTGGCCACTCTGGGCCCGTTGGGGACCTCACTTCCAGTCCTCCCTGCTATTCTTCCGCCAGGCTCTTTATCCTGGTCTCAGGGGGCCGGCCAGCAAATCAGTCCCAGCGCACTGCCATCACAGGAGCCAGCCCCAGCTCCTCCCAGCTCCACCATTCTTTTTCCTTTATTTCTTTTACCATGGCATCTTCTCTCACCGTGGTTTCATTTTCACCGTGCTTCCATTCTGGTCCCGCTGGCTCTGCTCCTCGCCTGGCTGAAGTAAGTCTTTTCTGCCACAGAGACCTAATGGTGAACATTCATTGCAAATACCACCATTCAGGTATATTCTTTTTTTTCTTTCTTTTTGTATATGCCCTTTGGAAGCTGTATGTTCCTAGGGACAAAGAAAAGAGTGAAGCAGGAAGCAAAGTAGGACACAGCAAGGTATGGCCTCCTCTGAAAGTCTCGGCTTCTTAATTCTAAATGCCAACATTTTCTTAGGCAGACAAGGTTCCTTGGGTGAATTTGATATCTTTTATTAGACCAACCCAAATGGTTGGAGAATAGTTATTAAGCAAGCTTTCGGGTTCAAAAACCCTTCATCAGGCTAAGGAAGCTGCAGCAGTTGGTGTGTGCTCTTCCTGGATGGAATGAAAAGTAAACAAGCCAGGGGCTGGGCTGGGCTGGGGAATCAGTTGCCAGGCAGATTATAATGTATCAAAAATCCAATGTCTGTTTAGTCCCTGATCTCTAGTATCCAGCAGGTTGATGAAATGGAGCTCATAGGCTCGTCTCTGGGAAGTGTTGTGTAAATTTCCCTTGAGGATCAGGACTGAGAGATTGGAGAGAGAGTGGTCCTCCTGTGAGAAACGTGCCCCCACCGG
>NW_005842072.1:391623-404295 GCF_000455745.1 Alligator sinensis | reverse complement strand
TGGTGTGTTCTGGGCTTGAGGAAGTTTGCTTCTGGTGATGAGGTTGGCAAGATTCGGTGCTTGTTTGAAGGCTAGGATGGGTGGCTCTGGTAAGATCTTTTTAAGAATAGGGTCTCTTTCTAATATGGGTTGCAATTTTTTGAGGATTTTCTGTAGAGGTTCAAGGGAGGGGTTATGTCATAACCAGTGGTGTGTGATTTGTGGGTGTTTTTCTTCTGTACTGCAGCAGTTCTTCACGTGGTATCCAGGTGGCTCTTTCAAATGTGTGATCTACCTCTCTGGAGGAGTGTCCTTGCTGGGTGAAAGCCTTTTTAAGATTGGTGAGGTGGCGATCCCTGGTGTTCTCTTCAGTACAAATGCGGTGGTATCTGAGGGCTTGGCTGTATGTCACAGCTTTTTTGGTGTGTTTAGGGTGATTGCTGGTTCTGTGCAGATATGTATGTTGGTCTGTGGGTTTCTTGTATACTGTGGTCTGTATTTTACCCTTCTGGATACTGATCATTGTGTCTAAAAAGGAGATGTTGGTGCTGGAGTATTCTAAAGAAAATCGGATGGAGGGATGGTGACTGTTGAATTTCTGGTGGAACTCAATCAGAAATTGCAGGTTCTCAGTCCAAATGATGAAGATGTCATTGATGTATCGTAAGTAAAGCAAGGGTTTGATGGTGCAGTTCTTAAGGAAGTCTTCTTCCAGGTGGCTCATAAAAAGGTTGGCATACTGTGGGGCCATTTTAGTGCCCATAGCTGTTCCCATCATTTGGAGGAAGTGTTGATTATTAAAAGTGAAATTGTTGTGTGTGAGGATGAACCCAAACCCCTACAAAATAGTTTCTTTGAATTTATATATTTCATTGAGTGACTGCAGTGGCATTAATGCTGGATAATAATATTGGGTGAGTCAGGAAAATCCTTTAACTTTTAGCTGAAGACACAGCTTATTGCAACTTAAATCTTAATTACACTTCTGAAGGTAATATCCTCTTGATGTTAACTTAATAAAAAGTCCAGCTTTCCATTTTATTATTGGGATGCAGACATCTGTACCGATTCTGATTACACTTAATAAGATGCTGAACTTGACAACATTTTTCCCGCCACCTTAATTTGCTTAGATGTCACTGAGAGAAATACTAATGAAGAAGCTGCATTTCAAGCCAAAAGGTCAAGAGGAACTTAAGCCCTGTAGGTGTTCTACAGTGTGTCACCTGTGCATGGCAAAAGGAGCCAGATAGTGAATATCTATTGGCCAGCCGGTCTGATGAATTGCATGTACATCTATAGAACAATATGCACATAGACATCACTTTAGAAGAGGACAAGAGTCTTGTTATGTTTTGTGGCCACTTGATGTCAGAGAAGAGTTTGGCTCACTAGTGCCAGAGGGCAAAAGATTGACCATGACCTGGTTACAGGTATCCTTTAATGCAGTTGGTACAGCTTCCCATTCTAGAGCCATTGTGGTCTCTAAAGACTCCAGATCGGACGCTGCATTTGGCAGAACACTGCTTCAGGTACTGCTCCTGATACACTAGAATCTTACTTCTAAGTGCATCAATTTACTACTTTGGAGTCATCCACAACAGAGTTGCTTACAGTAGAATGTGCATTATCCACATTTATGTATACTAGGTTTCATGTTGTATGTGGACAATCACCTGAAGAAGAATGAAAAATTGCTTATTTTCCAATACTGGAACTCTTAATGAAATAGCATTCACATGTACATCCTACAACTCATCCTCTTCCCCAGAGTCCTGTGTATCTGGGATTTTACAGTTGAAAGAAAACTAAGGCTCAGTGGTGGTGCTCCATCCTTTATCCCATTGGTTCAAAACACAAAGGACCTCAAAGTATATCATCAGGATACTGCTGGCCAAAACAGTCTGAGCTCAGGTGTCTTGAGGTGCATGTGAAGATGCACTCATAATGTGACATGCACTTGGCTAAGATGCCTTAAAGAATTTCAGTTACAAGGAGGTAAGTAACTTTCCATTTTTAAATCTGTTACAATAATTAAAAAAAAAGTATCTCTCCACAAAATTTTTAACTGGAATGCTGTGGAAAGGACTGTACTATATTTCCTTTGTTTTCATGGGAGGGAGAATAATCTTGAAACAAAATTAGTTTGTTAGTAGTATGGGGACCTCTGGTGGTTATCAAAATCACTAACTGAACTGCTATCCAGCTGTGTAATTCCCTCAGAGGGGCTGTTAAGGCTCAATTAAAATTATGGATTAATTTTTTACACCTTCCAACCCACATGGTCAAAATATGAGATATGATAATGGTTCAAAAATGATGTGGGAAATTTCAGATGCTGTAAGATTCTCTCCTTTTGTGTAAATATTGTTCCATACCTTCCTTTTCATAACTCTTTTATTTCTTTTTTTTGTTTGATTCTAAAGGTATAGTGAAGTCACCTTTGTGTGGAATGGGAATAACTTAAGGAGTAAAATGAGTTGCTTTTCAAAATAAGGAAAATTTGAAGGTATGTTTAATTTGTAAAATTATCTTATTTATTCTGCAGTTTTGATCATCTTGGAGCTCAACTTCCATGCATAATAAAAGTGCAATGCACATTTCCAAAAATGCTGGCTCTTAGTTTTCAATAGTTTTGACTATGGAAGTAAAATTGAATAGTTTTTTTATTGCAAAGAACTCCAAAAAGCACAACAGTTCAGAATTGTTTTAACACTAAGGATTCCTCTTTGAAATCTCTGGGTTTATCTTGTGAATTGTGTTTGCACACCTAACAGTGCTTATATTATACGGCACCCTGCAGTACCTTTGAAAGGATCTCAAGGCACCACAGAGTGTTTCAGCACCCTGGTTGAAAATCACTGTCCTAAACTAACTGAATGAGAGATGCATAAGCTTTCATGAGTATAAATTCAATTTATAGATGCAATCTTGCTTCCAGCAGAAAGGTGAGCAGTTTCAGAACCATTAGAGCTAAAAGCAAAATGTTAACTGGTATTGTTTAAATAATTTTAGGGGGTTAGGAATGCAACAAGAAGATTGAATGGGAAGTGGAATCTGAATCTGAATCAGGCAGCAGAGGGTAAAATTCCAAACCTAGAAATCAAGTGGAGCCACGTTTACGTTTTATTACCAAAGAACGTATTCAGATATATACACATTATAATTTTGTCAATATATTTGATTCAAATATAATCTCACATAAAAACAAGATAGAAGCTAGTTTAGCTATATTTCCAATGTAAAAATTATATATATATATTCTATTTTCCAAACTTTTGAAAATTAAATGGAATTGTTGCAATTTGGGTTTTGAATCTATGGAATTTGCTGATGCCCCATATAAGCATAATTATTTTTACTTTCCTAAACATAGCTGCTGTAACAGAGAGCTCCTTGTACTGACAACTGTATTCCCAGAAGAACGTACATAATTACCATGGTGCGTCATTCTGATGTACAGTATGTCTATTAACAGCCTTTTTTTTGCTGAGTAGAGCATTCTACAGACACCTGTGAAACAGGATCATAATATATTACTTATATTGTGTACACACTGCAGCACTGACCCTTCCAGTACCTTGAAGGTATTTATTACTGTATCCAAAAGAGTGGCAAGGTGTGAGGAGCTTTTTGTTTGTTTTTAATATACACTTTGGAGTTTATAATCTCTTGGACAATGCTGTTATGATTGCAAAGTCGAGCAGTCAAATATCAGGAAATACCAGAATTAAGGTTGCACAGACAACTATCATTTGACTCACTTTTATATGTGCATTGTGATTCATTGTGGTGCATCTACACGTTCATTAATGCACCTTAGTTACTGCGCATTTAGTTTAGTACTGCACAGTCCTAGAGTTACTGCACAGTAATGCCAGCATATGGTTATTTAGTGTTGCTTACTGCTCATTAGCCTAAGAACACTGCACAGTAGGCTATTAGCATGGTTTTTGCCGTAACATGCTACTGTGTGGTGTTCTTACGCTAATGTGCAGTAAGCATCTCATGTAAATGCACCCTATTTAATTTCAGAATCACATTATTCCATCCCCCCACCCCCACCCCACCCCAACAAGAACTTATCTCAGTGCACAGACTGGACAGTGTTAACTTGAGGACCAGTTATTTTGTGTTCATCTCCTTGTTCAATGTGGGTTCTTACCCTTTCATTTCCTTCATATTATTCAAGTCCGGCTCTGAAGACAAAATGATGCATTTCCTTGTGGAATTTTCTATCACATCTATTACTACATTGTCCAAGTGCTTCAGAAACACTCATTTATTTTTTTATGACCTGTGAAATAAGGGGGCTTTAACCCCATCCTATTAATGGAGAACTCAGGCATATAAATAGTAGTATAATGAGGGGTGGACAAGTGGGGCACCAGCACTAGACACCAGTTTAGAGGGAGCACCTGGCTAGATGAGAGGTCACCAGGCTGTTGTAGCAGCTGGGGACATGCAGACAGAGAAGCTGCAGCAGCAGTCAGGCTCTTTGAGTCCCTGAAGACTGGCTGCCCTGACCAGTCCCTCCCTCTGCCCCAGCACTTGGCACATCCCCACTCTACGGCAGGATTTTTGCCCAGCATACAAAACTTGTTGTTATGTCTCTTCACTGAAGCATTAAAACTAGGGCTGTCAGTTAATCACAGTTAACTTACACAATTAAAGCAAAAACAAATTAATGTGTTAATTTGTTTTAATTGCATTAATTGTGAAGGTTGTTTTGACCAGCAAAGTGGATCAGCTCTAGACAAGGCAGAACCTGTGTGCATAGCCCCAACCCCAGCCCACGCCGGGCCTGCTCCAGACTCACCCGCCCATGCTGAGCTGCGGCAGCAGCCTGGCAGAAGCTGCTACTCGGCATGAGGGGGGAAGTGGCCTCTCTCCCTCACCGCTGCTGGGCCTTTCTTGCTGCAGCTACTTAGAGCCTACACCTGGGCTGCACTGCACCTCTCCTCTACTCCAGTCATTGCCACATCTGGGCCTCCTAGCAGTGCATGGTGGCAGTGCAGAGGAGCCGCAGGGCAGTCCAGGCATGGGCTCTTGAGTGGCTGCAGGAAGAAGGACCCAGCAGTAGTGCAGGAGAGGGGCTGCTTTTCCTCCATGCTGAGCAGCAGCTTCTGCCTGGCTGCTGCTGCTGCTCAGCATAGGCAGGAGAGTTTGGAGCAGGCACAGGGTAGGCCAGGAGCAGGGCTGTTCATAAGGGTTCCAGCTGATCCATTCCAGCCAGGCCAAGTCCGGAGTAGGTGTGAGGTGGGTTGGGGTCAGGGCTGGGGCTGTGCGCTGTTGGTGATGGTGGAGAGGAACTGCAGGGCACATGGGTTGTGGTCTGTTGGGTGTGTTGGGGGATGCTGCCTATGGTTGAACTGTGTGATTAAAATTGTGATTAATTGCAACTATTTTTTTAATCTCGCAATTAATTTTTATTAAATTTTTTAATCATTTGTCAGCCCTAATTAAAACAACATATCCATTAGTTTTTGGGTGGCCAGTTTGTGATAGGACCTGCGTTTTCAGATTTCAGATATTTACACTGCATTTTATATGTTTGAAACTTGGCTCCCAATGACTTTGGGGGCAGCTGTAAGTGCTTACATAGCAGAACAAAGGTCTGAGTCAAGCACCCATGAAATGGCAACCAGGTGGAGGCCACCTGTGAAAAGGTTAGTTTAAGAGGCTTGCCGAGCATCGGACAGGAATTTTGTGACAGAAGAACAATAGAATCCAATTTTCCAGAGCAGCGTAACTGTCTTAATCAGGATACAATGGCCCCTTTCACTACACAAACTTAAGTCATCTCCAAAACTGACCTGTCTGTGGTTCCAGTGGAAAAAATGGTATGTGACAAGGTAATTATGGATCATCATACTGCCTAAGCACAGGATGCCCACAGAAATGTGGCATATTCCATCTTAATTAGCTCAGTCTGATATTTTCTAGCTTACGAGTCCTTGATTTTGTAACCTTAATTTTTTTTTTACTGTTTCTTTTCTTTTATCTTTTTCTTTTTCTCCTCCCCCCCGGTTTTTTGGGCTTTTTTACAGTAGAAGTATACTGGGTGTCATATAAGGTTTGGGCCAATCTGTGAATGCCTTACTTGGGTGAGCAATTCCTCCCACAAATAGTTCAATTTAAGTCCATGCTTATGTGACTAACTGTTCACCTGTTCCTGTAAGGCAGGGGTGTCCAACTGGTGGCTCCAGAGAGATTAACTTCTGCTCCCCAGGCTCCTGTCCTGGTACTGTGTCCCCTACAACTCTAGCTGCTGCAGGTGCCACAAGAGGCTCTGGGCTCCCCATCCTCCTCTAGCTCATGCTTCTAGCATGGGGACTGGGTGGTACAGACCAAGGGATTTGGGGGCAGAAGGGAAAGAGAGCTGAGGGCCCCACACAGTACAGGAGTGCTGGCACAATGAAGAGGGTGGGGGGCTTATAGTCTGGTCCATAAAAGAAGACATGATCCTATGCTGAAGAGTTTTTATAATCTGAAAGATAACAAGTGAAAGATGAGTAACTGAATACTGTGTAGAACAAACATTTGAGAATCTACACATGCATTGTGGTGCATACTGGTCTTTATGTGCATTAATTATTTTGGATGTATAAAATTTGTTGTGCCTAGCTGGTTAACTTCATGCAAGCATTGTGACAGAATTGGCCACAGGAGTAGGAGTAGTGAGAGTATATTAGCTGAACGTATCCACTCAGAAAACTTATTCTGTGATTAATTTGTTAACAGCTGAGAAAGAATAAGCAAAACAAGAGATCAAGAAACTCTGTGCTGCACATACCTCTCATAGGATTTTTTTAAAACACAACTACTAACCTTTCATATTTCAAAATAACTCTTTTTATTCAAGCAACATCAGAGTTAAGATCCACTAAGCTTCTGGTTCTACACCAGTGGTCACCAACTGGTTGATCCAAATTGACTGGTTGATCGAGGAGCCCCCTTACAGTCTATCTCAGTCTCAGGGAGGGGGGGAGGCTAGCCCCCCAGACTGAGTTCTACTGTCAGAGGCTTTGCAATCAGGAGTGGCGGGACATACATGGCTGGACTGAGCCGTGCCCCCTGCCACCAGGGCTGGGCTGGGTGAGTGGGACGATCCCCCTCCATGCCCCCTGCCACTATAGCTGCGGTAGAGGTGGGGAGTGTGTGCAGTGGTGACAGAGGGAGTGGGCCTGGTGTGGGCATTGCACAACCAGGGTGTGGTGTGGGATGGAGCCATGAGCAGCTCATCTGGGGGCTGCGGGGAGGGGGGCACGCAGCCCAGAAGGTCATGTGAGGCACGTGCCCACAGATTTTTACATGGGGTGGGGTGGGGCAGGCTGGAGCTGGGGCGTCACCAGGCTCTTCCTAGCACCAGCATTCAGGCTGGGCAGTGGTGGCGGCGGCACTGGGAGAAGGGCTATGGGGGAGGTTGCAGGCACTCAAAAATTCCCCATAGCCCCCCCAACCTGCCCCCAGTGCCACTACCACCTGGCCTGAACACCCACACGAGGAAGAGCCTGGCACTACCCTGGCCCCAGCTTGCCTCGCCCCACCCCATAGGCAGATCCAGGGGCACTGGCCCCCCATGCCCTCCCAGGCTGCATGCCTCTCCCTCCCCACACCCCCCAGACAAGCTACTCCCAGCTCCATCCTGCACCACATCCCAGCTGTACAGGGCCTGCACCAGATGCACTCCCTCCCTCACTGCTGAGGGGTGTAGATTGAGGCCCTGCAATGAGGCCACAGGCAGGAGCAGGGGCTGGGGGCAGAGGGGGACAAGTGGATGCCCCTGGGCCTCCACTTGTCCTACCACCCAGCTTGGTCAGGGTCCCACACCCCCCAGGCCCTGCTCCTGCCTGTGCCCCACTCCCTCCCTTACCACTGGGGCTTCAATCTGCCCCAATCTCCATGGACCTTTCCCCTCTCCCCACCCCTTCCCCCACAGACTTACCTGCTGGGGGGCACACCCCTGAATAATTTTTTCTCCCTCCCCCTCAATCTGCCCCCCCCTTCCCTCCCCACAGACTGACCTACTGAGCACATACCCAGACTGACCTACTGGGTTGCTTTTTAATTCAAAAAGTGATCTACCCAAAAAGGTTAGAAACCACTGTTCTATGCCAAAACTTGTTGCATCATCCAAATGCTTCAAAAAATTCTGACAATGTGTCTGAGTTAAAAATTTAGAAAACTAAAAATGCATGCTCATCTGTGTAACTGCCAAAACCAAAACTGATAGTACAGAAAATTCCACCCCAAAGTAATTCCAGTAGTTAATGGATAGCCTATTGCTTAGCTTGCCTTTCATCTGACATGTAATAAACAAGAAATAATTTAAAAAACACATCAGGAATCCTCATTTTGGGGGAAAATATATTGCAGTGTTCATAAAACAAATGGAAGCAATATTGTGACAATAAAGCAATTAGTTCCACCTGAACAGTACCATCCTCAGCAAAATCTGATTCTGCACAGAGGGACTGAGGGAAGGTTCAAGGGCACTTGCTGTAAAGCTGCCTGCCTGATCTCTAGCCTGCTGCAATCCATAAAGTTTAAAACAAATATGAGATTAAGAAATGTTTCTCTACACAGTGTTTAACCCTGATGTCTCAAGTGGGGGAGAGAAAATAGATACAATGAACCAAACTAGGTTACTAAGGCCTTAATAATGCAAACACCTATTTCCTTGACTTTTTTCGCATGGGTAGTCCAGTAGTTCCATTGACTCCAGTGAGTAACTCCACTGAAATCAATGAATCTATTGAACTACTTAGGAGTATAAAATTTAAGCACATGTAGGTTTGCAGGACCAAGGCCTTTGTTAACAGTTTTGCTGAGTGAGTCAAAATACAAAATGAAATGAGTGTTATAGTTGTGATGAGTCTGCATATTACTATGGCTAGTCCTGCAGTAAAAACTTACTTGATATTAAATTCAGTAGATGTGGCTCGGTAACAGCAGATGAGATCTCTTGAGTAGGAAGGAGCTATTTTTATGCAGCTGTTCTTTGTACTGAACATGAATGTCTCTGAAAAAAATCTTTAGTTTAGCATAGGAACTATTTTTCCAGCATTTTAAAGCAAAAATGGTGTTCTGGATACAGCAAAAGCTCTGTTAACTGGCACTTTATTAGCTGGAAAACTCTACTAACCGGCATCTGAAGAACGTGGCAAAAGTGAAACTGGAAGTACCACTTCCGGGGACTTCCAGTTTCGCAGCCACGAGCTGAATTTTTCTTTGTCACTTCTTCGGCCCACATCCCGGGGCAAAGCAGCCTGTGTGGGGCCAAGCAGCCTGTGCGGGGCCCCTCTCCCTGTACCCCAGCACACTGACACTGGGAGTGTACCAGATGGTGCACATTTGATTAACTGGCATATTTGATTAACTGGCATCCCCCATTCCTGGGAGATGCTGGATAACAGAGCTTTTACTGTATAACAGTGATTCTTGATAAGGATTCTATGGCACCCTGGGGTGCACTGAGACACTTTTAAGGGTGCAACAGAGTGCAGCACAATGTTAGTACTGTTAGGTGTGCAACCACAGTTCACAAGATTAAACCTAGAGGTTTCAAATAAGAATCTAGAGTGTTAAAACCATCCTGCCCTGCTGTGGTCTTTCTGAGTTCTTTG
Organism: Alligator sinensis; assembly: GCF_000455745.1. Taxonomy (NCBI): domain Eukaryota; kingdom Metazoa; phylum Chordata; order Crocodylia; family Alligatoridae; genus Alligator; species Alligator sinensis. The sequence goes on along the minus strand of NW_005842072.1, from coordinate 394,687 downwards.
TGTAACACCTACACATGCTTGGGGTTGTGTATGGTAAAGTGTGTGCTTTTGGTTGTTGTGTATTGTGTTTTTTGTGTGTGTGTTTTTCTGTGGGCAACATGGCCCCTGTTGTTCTGGCCATGTGCTCAGCACATGGCAAGCTGGGGTCTGTATCTCAGCAAAATATGTAAAACCCTCTGGCTTCACTGGCCAGAGGAAGCAGAAGATCTTCTAGGAAGACTGAGTAAGAGAAAGGCTGGAGTGTGGCACTCCCTAATTGGACAAAGCTTGGGTGATGTCACACCAGGTATATAAGACCAAATCAACTAAGGTTTCCCTCTTTTTCCTGGGGCTGCTGAGATCTACACAGCTGAAATAAGAGTCAGAAAACCTACTCCTCCTGCCGGGGGGTGGGGAGGTGTCTCCTCCCACTTCACTGGAAAAGCAAGCAAAAGCTGTGACAGAAAAGCCTCAGGTGCAGGGAGAGAAAGTCTGTGTTGGAGTCTGAGACTCCTTCTCCCCCCCCCCTTTTCTTTTCTTGAGTAGGGGTGTTGATCCCTGGAGCAAACTGATCAGGAATCGAGTCCTGGCAGTTTTGGCCACACAGGCCTTGAGTGTGATAATACGATGGGGGTGTTAATCCCTGGAGCAGACTGGCCAGGAATGGGTCCTGGCAGTTACTGGCCACATGGGACTGTTTTGTAATTGTATTGTCTCAGCACAGTGGTATAACTGAGACTGGATGTCCAGGCTGTAGCCATAGGCCTGGACCCTTTTTGCTGTTTCAGTTATTGTGTTTCAGCCTAGCCGTGTGGCTGAACCCCAGCCATATGTTTGGCTGGCAGATTTGGGCCAGGGTGAAGCTTGGCACAGCTTGAGCCAAGGTGAGACCTGGCACTATTTGTTTATCTAGGCATCAGTGCAGTATAGGCTTGGCTGGCTTTTGCTTCCCAGTCCAGGCCCAGCAAGTTAGGCCTGGGCCTCCTTTTGTCCCTTTTCTAGTTTTATGTCCGAACCAAGTGGTGTGGTTGGGCGCTAGTTGTAGTTCAGGCCGAAGACAAGATAGACCTGACCTTTCCTTCAAGTTCTTCTGCAGTTTTCTGCCTAGCAGAGCTGGGATTGGGACTAGGAATTTTTGGGTGCGGCATGCTGATGAAAGCTGAAGTTAACTCTTCAAAGCCACCACGTGGAAGTGGAGGCTGGCACTCTACCACTTCTCCAGGAGCAAGGGAGCCCCCTGTAATACAGAAGAACCCGCAGTTTCAGTTAGCACCCCATGGTGCAGTGAACCCAAGGAGCAGTTCAGGACTCTCCAGTGTGGGCCCCTCTCTCCAGCCCATTACTGAAGGGCAGGAATAGGGATGCAGGCACCTGGAAATACCCATCATGGAGCCCCAAGTCCCAGACTGCCTGGGCATGGGTGAAGCCTCTCAAAGAGGGTGCCACTCATAGACTTTACTTTGTAATTAATAGTGTTTTGAAATTATGTTTAATGTTTTTGTTTGTTTTGTTTTATTCTCTGTAATAAGTTTGGGTATTTGTGTTTATATTGCTTTTGAGGAAAGGGCAGGGGGGAGGGTTGTTTATACGGGATGCCCTAGCAAATTTAGTGTTCCCAGATTTCTGGGTGAGGGCTTGAGACACTGGTATAATTTATGAGGTACCCTGAAATGTGAACCCAGTCCTTTTTGCTGTCGACTGGTGCCTGGAAGAGGGGCATATGCACAGAAGAATGACTCTAGTGTTTTTCTGTAGTCAAAAAATGTGTGAAAATGAAGACCTGACATTTTCTGAGGGGTGCCTTGAGTCTGTCAGGGTGCCTTGAGTCTGAAAGGCTCTGAGCTAAAAGAAATATAGGCTAGAAATATATTTGCTCTAAAAAGACCAAAATAAGGTATGGGTAGACACTTGTGAGAGACAGTGAGAGAAAAAAATCAAGATTAGGAAGAAGGGTTCAATGTGGCCGAACAGGAAATAACATCGGCCAAATTCTGATAAAGTACTGTTACATCATTAAGGCAATCAGGACTTGCAGTAGAGATGATAGCTTGGTCAAGATTGGTCTAATAAAAGATATCATCTCTACTACAAGTCCCGATTGCCTTTTCCTCTAGACCAATATGCCTACAACCTGGTTACCTGTTACATCATTACCTAGTCATTCAAGTATTGGCACTCCATTTTCCAGAAATTCATAAATTGTACAATAAATAGCTTTATGTTAGTTTGGCAGTTCTGAACACATGCACCTCAGATAATCTGGAATTGTTTGGTTCTTTCCCTTAGCTTAGCAGCAGGGTACAGGACTGCAGTACAACCTTGAAGTGGCTGCAGCCTGTCCGTTCCACTTGATTGTTTAGATAAGGCTATTTGGTCTATGAAAACACAGACCTGGGAACTCCTCCATGGCCTGCTGTACACTGATTTGTTTTCCACCTGAGTTCACTGTAAAACACTATTCAAAGTGTTCAAAAAATCTGTAGGCAAATTCCATGGACTGATGAGCTTGCCAGAGATTTTTTTATTAACTGCACCATTTGTCATCTGCTTCTAACTTATGAGTCTATAATGAGAATTAAACATGTCAAAATCAACTGATTGTTTCAGGTTCAAAGTTTGACCATCAATGCACACAAAAAGATACAGTATTCATCTGTGCCTGTTGTCTGAGCTGAGTGTGCTGTCATTCTTTCCGTCTCCAAGCTTGTTCTACATGACTATTCTTCCTACCCAACTCACATTTTCCTATTATGACCCATGGTCTCCTGCCTATCACCTCCTTCCTCATTTTCACTTTTGTTTCTTACTTATTAATCTCCTCATTTTCCTTTTCACTCTCACGTTTCTTTGCCTTCCACAGCCTCTCACTACCCCTTGAGAAGCCCCAGTTTCCCACCAACACACACTATTCTCTCTCTTTAGGTCCCCTACTGCTCTGACCAGTGTCATGCTCTGTCTCCTTTGACAGTTGAGTATGTGTTAACATTCATATGGACATTGAGTAGCAGTTCTTGCACTGGGCATTCAAAATTTTAAATGCACATTTAAAATATTAGGTTCTCTATTGGTTATTCTACCTCACTTG
>NW_005842072.1:382992-391592 GCF_000455745.1 Alligator sinensis | reverse complement strand
TTTCCCTACTCATTCTCTCTCTGTGCTCCCCATCCCATCTCTGACCCCCCAATTCCCCTTCCCTTTCCTTTACCCCCCACATTTACCTTTACCTACATAGCTAACAGTATCTCTTTACTGTCTTTCATATTCTTTTGTCACTTCCTCAGACTCCCTGATACCCCCATATTCCCTTTTTCTTCAGAAAGCCATGCTTTCCTTTGTGAACTCTGTAAGCTTCCTTCCCTGCACCTCCTCAGTCTCCTCTTGCTCCCCATATCTGCTTGCATTCCTCTCAGTCTGCTTCTGTGGGTCAAAATCCCAATAAGTAGCTTTCAGACTCCACTGACTGATGGAGAAAGCACTAGTGCATAAAGCACAGCTGTTTCTTAGACATGTTCCCTATAATGCATAGTTGGGGGAATTAGTGCTCACAGGCCCCACCCCCAACCACACCTGCCACACAATATAAAAGACTAAGAATTTATTTTGAGTTATTATGCAATCACCTCTATATACAGTACACAAACACAAATCATGACAAAAATATTTTTTGTAATAAAATTAAAATATGCTATAGCACTTTTAGTGCATGATTTGTTTTTTTCTGATTCTAAGATGGCAACCCTCCCCCCTTCTCAAAAGGAGTATTTCCAGGGGGCAAGGGGAGGGACATCTGGTGGCAAAGGTCAGCGGTTAGGGGAGGGACTTCCAGCCCCAAGAGGGTGGCCAGGGGGCAGGGTGCCTGTCAAAGGTGGGGCTACTCATGCGTAGCAGCAGGCAGGGGTGCTGGTGCCTGGCTCTGGCTAGTGCTGCACGTTGCAGTGAGGAGCACAGCCCCCACAGGGCTGTTTGTTTCTCCAGTGCTCCCTACACTTGTGGGGTACAGGAGGGAAGCCCCAGGCACTGGAATGGGCTGGGGCAGAGAAAGCAGCCGGGAAACAAATGGCCTGGTGGGCACTGTGCTCCTTGCAGTGCTGGCCGGAGCCAGTCACCAGGGCCAAGCAGAACATTTCCCCCTCCCACACACACACTGCTGCCCCCCCACTGCCTGCCAGGGCTGAGTGCCATGGGGGGGGAGTGGGAGGGGTCCCCATACCCCTTCCCCCTCATACCCACACCCTGCCCACCTAAGCTCCATACTGCCCCCACCCCCCTGGATGAGGGTTGCATGCTGCAGCTAGCCCCAGCCCCAGCCCAGCACTCCATGCTCCCACCCAGCCCCAGCCCCCATTCCCTACTTGCTGCCCGGGAGGAGCAGGATGCCAGGAAGCTTGCAGCAGCAGTCCTGCCCTGTACTAGCAGGGCCAGCCCTTCCACCCATGAGGATGGGAGCAAGGCATAATAGGTTATGTTGGGGGTAGGTGCAGGTGCCTTGCTCCTACCTTCTTGGGCAGAAGGGCTGGGTAGGGTACAATTTATTGCGGGGGTGCTGTGGGCTGGATGAAGGTGCCTCATGAGCCGGATGCTGTCTGTGGGTCATATTTTGTCCCCCGCCTGGGCTAAGGGGATTCTCCCTGCAAGGAGCAAGCAGGAAGGCATGATGTTTTGCTATGTCCATTTAAGATTGATGTTTGAATCTGAAATGATCCCACACCAAATTGGAGGATGGAGGGAATGCAATAGCTTTAAGAGGCTCAAATAGGTAGCTTAAAAAGTGTCGAAATGTATTTTATTTTAAAAAGTAGTATGATTTTTTTAAAAAGCAAGTTCCTAACATTGTGGAGTCTGTCTGAGGCCATTTAAGTGCTTGGGATTCTCACTAGTGAGACTGAAAATGTAAGGGGAGAATATAACTGAGAGTAGTGGGGTGTAGAGAAGAGCAAAAGTAAACATTAATGATGAAAGAGTAAAAACTAAACAAGATGCCAAAGAGAAGAAAATGTGGAACAAAGGAAGTCAAAGGAGGAAAATCAAAGGAAATTCTTACTTTTAAGAAAAGGGTATTGGAAGCTGAAAGTTAAATATTAATATTGACTGCTTAATGTTTGAATACATGACATGTACACACAGCACTCTAAGTGTACATGGTGTTATACAATAGGTCAGAGGTGGGCAAAGTGCGGCTCATGAGCCGGATGCAGCCCACTAGGCCATTCTGTCCAGCCCATGGGGTCTCTAGAAAATTTAGAAAATTAATATTTATCTGCCTCCAGCTGCCTGTCATGTGGCCCTCGATGGCTTGCCAAAACTCAGTAAGTGGCCCTCCAGCTGAAATAATAGCCCGCCCCTGCAATAGGTACTGTTAACTACATTAGAAAAATACTTAACAAACTCATTATATAAAATTGCAAGCAGGAATTAACATGACTAAAGTATTAATTGAAGGGGAGAAGAGAGTTTCATCCCTGTGTCTGGCACTGGTCCATCTGCTTTTTTTTATTGCTGAAACAAATCCTGCAAGTGTGACTTTTATTTGTAAAGATACTTCTGAAGTCCTCTTTATTCATTTACATACTTTTTTTCTTCTTGAAATACCAAGAGTGTCCCAAATGATAGGTGTTTCCTAGGACAAGAATACCCCTTAACCTCACTTCAAGTGGGAAAATGTCAGAAAAACTGGGATCCCTTAGTCTAGAGAAGAAAAGACTGAGAGGGGGACTTAAAAATAATCTTCAAATACCTGGTAAGTTAGACAGGGATGGTTCTGCCAGAAATAACTAGCTAGACTAAATGATGTCCTGAGGTTCCTTTCAACCCTGTTTTTCTATGATTCTATAGGCTTTTGTCATTTCTTCTCTTTACAACTTACTTAAGCTTGATATATGACATAAGTCTGCATTCACACTCACAACTCGCAGCTCCAATAGGGTAGTGGAACCCCTCTATCAACTGGCAGAGCAACACCATCCTTCTGACTGAAAAAGGGGCTTTTGCAACCACCTGGTAGGAGAGACATACCATCTCACCTGTACTTTCTGCTACCTGCCGCATGCCATTCAACAGGTGTGCTTACCCAGGTAAATTTGGTGGTAGGGCTGTGAGAAACTGCCAGAAGCTGTACATGTGCTCTAATAGTCTGCTGTCTGGGCAGAAGAGGCAGCATTATGTAGACAAACCCATAATATTTTATAGGCTTCTTATAAGGCTGGTTAAGCAGGCTAGTCTAGCCTTAGCTGGCTATTCATGTCACCATGAAATTAGTTCATTTAGCAGAACTTCAGCAGGCCAGACTACAGTAGTGTTGAGCCATATCGGTTGTATACATTCTCAAGAAGGTATTGCAATGGGGTCCTAGAAGCAAAATCAATTGCCTTACCTATTGAGTTGGGGTGTGCATTTAATAGGCAATAGTTTATCTCTGTTAACAGAGGTAAATATCTTGTCAGTCATGCTGACCAGAAGTTTTCAGCTGTAGAAGCATGTTAAATCATTTACATTTAACCCACTGAAATTTCCCCCAGTGAACATTATAGATTCCCTTCCATTTTTTGTAGCAGACTATAACAAAACCCCAATTTGCTGAACTCTGGCAGAAGTTACAATAAAAAGAAATTCCACTGCCTAAGTGCTGAATGTAGTTTTCGTTTTTTAACGTATGGTAATTTATCTTGGTTAAATTGAGAGCAGACTTAATATCCTGTCACTATGGAATCTGATTATTGTTGCTCCATTGCCAAAGTAAAAACTGAAACTCTTAGGTCCGTTTACCTCCTTTTAGCCAGTATATGCAAGAGTCCATAGTGAATGAATAAGAAAACAAAACTTCATTTCTTATTGTCATTATCTGAGCTAACCTCATTCCCACAGCCAGTAGGAAAACAAATATTTGCAAAAGAAAATAACCTTTGCTTCTGTGATTTGCATAAGGGAGCAGACTCAGAGAGGCCAATTGCTTTCTCAGTTGAACTGAGTGGTGGTTGTGCCCAATGAGGGAGTATGTACACCAGATGAGCTTTTGTATCAATCCTGTGTGGAAGAAGACAGTGTGTGGAAGAAAGGGTGGGTCCAAGGTCATGCATGGCCCAGATCTTGCAATCATTGATGAATGCCTTTAACAGGGTGATAAGTCCAATTAATCTCCTTTTGTGCAGTAAGTTTGGCACGTGCAAGCTTGCTGTAAGATTCATCACGGGTGTCTGGTACCTCTTGAGTCAGTGGGGGCATGTGCCTGGCCTGACAGGGGGTGCATCGGTGCTGTCAGGGGGTGCATGTGCCCCCCCTGACACCAGTCAGAGACCAGGGGTGGGGATACCCTGGCGGCCAATCTCACTCACTGTAAAAGCAGCCATGTGGCTTCCAGAACTCCAGCAGCCACTTTCGGAAGCGGCATGACCGCTTTTGCTGGCAGCCCCTCTCCCCAGCGCGGTGATTATGGGGCAGGGGGGGCGGGGAGGGGGAGGGCGGCACTGGTGCTCCTGCCTGCCTCCCTGCCTGCCAGCTAAACAGGGAGCGTGGCCTGACAGGGGGTGCACATGTACTCCCGTACACCCCCCTACGCGTTACCCCTGAGATTCATGTACTTTGTGTAGACTACTTCAGCTGTGACACTTATGGGTTTTAATCCTGTAAAATGTTATAGCATCTAGAGGTTTTTGCTTATACAATATACTATATTTACTATCCAGCTTAGATCTACATTGTTTTTTGGTACCCTTTTCCTAAGCTTTTTATTTTTGTTTTGTTTGTAGCATCATATTACCGATTTAAAAAGTAACTTGTGTCTCAGAAATGGGTATGAATAATGTCAGACAAACTTAGAAACTGCCACTAGGAAATAGGGCAATTCAAAACAATACTTTTTGGATAGTACAATCTACAGAATCAGCATTCTTCTACAGAAACCTCGTATGCAGTATCTTGGCCTGATTTAAATGCATTGTTTAGCAAATACATGCCCTATGCAAGGACATGGATACAAGGCAAGTATAAGAAGTTAATAGAGTAATTTTACTGTTTAAATGCTTCACCACTTCCTGGATTCCAGCAGAGCTCTTGATTATGGGGGATCTGAGGCTGGAGATGAATCAAAGTCAGTTTATCACATGCATAGTTCTGAGGCAGTAATAAAGGGACTCTAATCAATTGGCAGCATTTTTTGATCATCCTGGGAAAAAGATAAGAGATGGATTCTATTGACTCACTAAGTCAGGTGTTTCATTACCACACCTAGATATAAGGAGATGGTGATGAGAATATCTTTTAGGGTTTGGACTACCCATTCCTAGGAAGAAGGGATTGCCCGTTCCTTGCCCAGTACCAAGATGGGTGTTCCAGTGTGCTTCCATGGCTGGAAGCACTGGTTAGTTGATTGGCACTCCCAGGCACAGGAGCACACAGGAGCCCTTGTGGTCCCAAGGCTGGAAGCACCAATCAGCTGATCAGCACTTCTGAGGCTGGGAGTGCAGAGCATCTGATTGGTGCTGGGCACACATTCAATTTAAGCTGCAATGGGAACTAGCCACAAAGCTATTACTTGTACTCTAATAGCTCTCCTGTGGCAGCTTCTGTCCGCCAACAGAACTTTGCACAGAAGAGGCAACCTTGTGTAGACAAACCTGTGATATTTTGTAGGCTTCTCAAACAGCTGGTTAAACAGTCTAGTCCAGCCTTGGCTGGCTCTTCATGTCACCATGAAATTAGTTCACTTAACAGAACTTCAGCAGGCCAGCGTCTGGACAGTAGTGTTGAGCCATACCAGTTGTATAGTAATGCACTTTCAAGAGGGTATTGCAATGGGTTGCTAGAAGCAAAATATTGAGTGATTTTTGTGTAATAACTTTGTGGTTTGCTTTCTGTCTTATCATGCCATCAACTGCATGAACATGTGGCCAGGTTACTACTTAAGACATGATTAATCAGTTAATCACAAAATAAGTGTAACATCTGCCAAGGCCCTGCATTACAGAGAGAGGATTGTCCTCTGGAAAAGCACAGACTGCTCTCTTTTTGTATAGTAGGGCACTTACATGCCCAGACTGGGTAATCAAGTCACTCCTACACTTCAGTTGGGTAAGACAGTTTCAAGATGCACTTTGATTGCCCACTAAGTGAAACAGAATTCTGCCCTTTGTTCATATATCATAGTTTAGTTTTAATGTTTTATGGTAATATTTCATTGTATGTTACTACTGCTAATACAAATTCAAACCACACTATTTGCTAAAGAGGAGGAGATTGCCCTTTTATGTGCAGTACTATATGGCATACAGCTCAGAGAGGTTCTACTATGTATCTTTTAATGAAGTCCTACAAATGAAACCAAATTCTTCCCTTGGATGCGCATGTAGGCTTCAACTTAAGTTGTAAGGAGCTGCTTGCATGTCAAGAAGCAGAATGTAGCCCATATTATTCCTCCTAATGTAAGAGCATACTAAACAAATCTGCCAAATCTGGTATGAGACAATGACCTTAAGTAATGTACACAAGTTGCCAGTACATGAAGCCTATAATACTGTGAGATTGATTTCTTTAGCAAACACTTTTATAATATCAGTTTATGATGTGTGAAACAACTAATTCCTATGGTTATTATCATTCACATTGTGCAGTGGCTAATTTGACTGTGGGTATATTTCATAAAGCGAGAGAGCTGAGATTTATGGCACTGCTCCTAGTAGAATGAAAGGAAGAGCATACTGTCTGCCAATAATGAAATGAGAAATAACTCTGTTCAACCTCTTTTTAACAGCAAATTAAGCTGTCTCATCTCTTATAGAAAGTATCAAACTTTCTATAACTAGCATAAGCATTTGAATCAGATAAAGAGATATTGCTAAAGATTAGCTAGTCCAGGGATAGTGCGAGGATGAAAACTAAATTCGTGCTTAATAGGGACTTTACCAAAACTCCATGCATCTAGTTTTTCTTTTTCTTCTGTGACAGTAGACTGTGCTTTGTAAGTACAAAAGCTCTAGCAATTAATTCTTACCACTGTATTTGGATAAATTTAGATGCACATGAATGCATATACTTATCAAACTTGTGGATTTAGAAAGGTCTGAATTGGATTTCAGCATTTTCTCACCTAGAAACAGATTGCCGGTGCAGTTTTCTATTGTGTTTTTTCTTCTTGTGTGCACCTGTAAGTCATCTATTCCCAAAATTTAGCTGTCCAGTGATAGGAATCTTGAAGATGGAGTCAGATCATATGATTTTGGAGAAGTAAACTGAATTAATCTTACTGTCTTATTGAAAAATACTCCAGCTAAGACTAATTATTTTATTTGACTCAGGTTTGCTACCATCTGCTCCTTATCCTGCAGACCTTTACAAACATTACAAAAAACCGCCCCAAAAGCTTCGGAAGTAGAATGTACAATGCCTTTTTTTTAAATTAGCCCTTCTCCCCTCAAAAGAAGATCCTAGTCTTCCTTTCCTAGGGCCTTTTCTGTTCATGCATATGCATATATGCATGTGCGTGTGTGCGTGCATGCGCGCACGCACACACACACACACACACACACACACACTGTAATGTACAGTAATGTAATGTAGTCATACATCCCTGAATGGTATTAACATTCTTTTGTTATTAACAGGAGCCTTATATGCAGGTTACAGAAGTGATTCTTACATTCAGTCAGCACTAGCAAGGCCTCATCTAGAGAACTGTGTCCAATTTTGGGTACCACACTTGAAGATGCAAATGAGTTGGAAAGAATCTAGAGGAGGGCAGAACAAAAATTATTAGAAGTCTAGAAAACAACATAGGAAGAAATGCTGAAAAAACTGGGATTATTAATTCAGAGAAGGGAAAAGTGAGTGGGGGAATCTGCTAAATTTTCAAGTACATAAAGGCTAGGGACAGAAATTACAAATAAACTGGTATAAGTGATAGGAAACCAGTTCAAATCTGTAACACAACAGAAGTTCAGTGCACATAAACTACTTTCAAAATGGCCGAAATTAGTTTAAGATAAACTTGGATGGATGTAGTATTAGATTTAACTGTTTTAGGCTAAATTGGTATATTGAACTTCCGTCCCAGATTCCCTCCAGATTCAAGTTAACTCATAGTCCCCCAGCATGCCAGGATGCTTTGCACCTCCCTCGCAGGGTGGGTGAGTTAGATTTTCTCAACTGTCTGCTGCAGCTGAGCAGGGAGGCATGATCTAGTGCTCCCTAGCTTCTGGCCTGGGCCACTACACGCATGTGGCTGCATGTCCAGAATCAGAAGTGAATATCTGTTCACTTGCTTATTGGGTTAATCTACCTAGATTAGACTAACCTGCAAAGATTGAATCGAGTCAGCCTTGGGGTTTTTGTCTGTCTGTACTTAGCCAAAGGGTTATAAAGAAAATGACAATTGTCACAACCCAAAGTTGTGGGTTTTTTTGTTTGAGTGTGCTTTGGCATCGCTAAATCATGTTCCCGCCAAATTGCAGCTCTTTTGCACGGTGGAGTGTTCTGCTGCAACAGAGGCCCCGCGTGCAGGAGCTTTTCCCGCCAGTTCTGTAGCTTTCTTTGCATAGTGCATTTCTTTTGCATTATAGCAATGCGCGATGCAAGGAGTCACTGCCATTTGTATTGGGATTCACGCCACATTATTGGCCAGTTTTAATGTAAGCACACGTGGCGGCTAGCTATTGGCTTGCTAGCCGTACAAAAGGCTTGGGTGGTTTCCGCCCAAATCGGAAGGAGAGAGAGAAAGAAAGCACGTGGAGTTCGGGAAAGGAGCG
>NW_005842072.1:375724-382773 GCF_000455745.1 Alligator sinensis | reverse complement strand
TATTAGAGTCCTCCACCGAGAACTCAAGCGGAGCTGAGCCTGGAAAGCTGACCAGCCTACACCGCGACCACCTTGGGTGTAAGTAAATAATCTTTTCAATCAACCATTACGCCTCCGTGACTGATTCTAGCTCGAGCGTACCAAACCGCACCGCAGTTTTTTCCAACCCCGTGTACCCGGGCTACCGGCCACAGCCTGTGTACACACAATAGACGGGCCCGGCTCGCACCCGGCTCGCACATGGCGACCCAAATGGGATTGGAAGACAGCTCGCACATGGCGACCCAGGCGAGATTGGGAGTTGGCCCGCACAACAATCAGTTATTCTTTTTATCCATATGGGAAGTAATGGGCTTAAATTATAATAAGGAAAAAATAAGAGGTAGGTGTTAGGAAGAGCTTAATAAATATGACAGTAATTAAGCACTGGCACAGAAAACTACACAGATTGTGTAATCTCTGTCACTAGAAGTTTTTAAATGGAGGCGAGAAAAAAATATTTGGCTGGGATGGCACAGAGATGAGCCTGTCCTGAGCCGGGGCTTGGATTGGATGACGTTCTGAAGTCCCTTATTTTTCTATGATTCAAAGTTTTAGCTATCTCTAGTATTTGGTTAAATTTAGCTCACATATGTGAAATATTCTGAGGGGAAAAATACCTTTTTGGCTAAGTACAGACATTCAAAAAGCCCGAGGAAGAATCAATCTAAGTTTTCTGTAAGTGGTATAGTTTCAAATAGATCAGTAGCAAACAGAACACACATTCGCCCTTTGGTTGGAGGAGGGGTGGAGGGGGGGAGGCAAATCTTAGACTGGGTTCCACCATTGCTAAATCAGTCTGTGAGTGCAGAACTTCTGTTCTGTTAGGGTTATAGAACAGCTTCTGATCACTTATACCAGTAAAAGTGTAATGTCTGTACCTGGCCTTTATGATAAAAAGGTGACCTATAATTATAGATATCAGTTCACAGTAAATTGAAGTTTTATATATCATTTAATTTAGCATACTGCCAATGGGAGGAAGCGTGGCCTGGCCCCAATCCAGCCATGGGATTGGCCAGCTGTGGGGCATGGCCCAGCTCCAACCCACTGTGCAAGCCTTGAGGTTTGGGAATTTGGTAGGAGAGGAGGTGGCGGTATTAATTGTCACTGCTCCCCCACTGCCAAATTTCTGGACCTGTAGAAAGCCCTGTGGTCCAGATGTGATAGTTCCATGGGCCACATTTGGCCCATGGGCTGGAGACTGAGAACTGCTGGAATTGGGTAGATTTTAATGTGCCATGAAGTCAATTGACTCCCTGAATAGAAATGCTGCTGCCACTGCCAGGCATTTATTTTTAAATTTTGGGTGGAGCAGGAATCAAAGCTGTACCAGCTACATCACTGACCTCCCCTGGATCCACTCTTGAACATATATATAAATGTTTATGCATTTAACTAAAGGCTTGTAGCTTCAACCAAAACCATTTCCCTGTATTTTTGGTTACACAATATTCTTTATAAAGAGACTATTTGAAAATGCTGTTGGTGTGTTGTATAGAACAAAAATAGTTGAGTTTTTCTAAGTAGATAAAGACGTCAGGAGATACAAAAATTAAGTGTTCAAGTCCCCAGGACTGCTTTGAAGATATCAGCCAAAGAGTATGGTTGCCATATCTTGCCTATATGAGCAGTGAGCCAAATGCTGATCTTAGGAAAATGTTCACAGCTCACTGAAGTCTGTGGTAAGACAGAGAGCAGAAATTCAGGCAGTAGAGAAGCTGAAGAAAATTCTCTGGTCCTACTAAAATCCTTCCTTTCTTAAGGACCAATCAGCTTTGTTAGCCAATAGCTGAATATCCATAATACGGTTTCAGAATAAAGTAAGCAACACATTTTCTAACTGCAAAATCTGAAAGGAATAAATTGCAGAGCTTGTGGCTGGGAGCATTAGGGACAAAATTCAGAGTTTGTATAGTGCCTTTGAAGTCAAGGGACTTACGCTATTGATGAATTAAACTTCAAAGGTCTCACAGGGAACTAACCAAATACCAGTAGGTAATACAAAAATAAAACTTCCTTGGTGACATTCCCTACATGGGGATTTGAGCTATGAGAAAAGGTCCTGCCTAATTATTCTTTCTCTGCCCACATACTGCTTTTGTAAGAACACAGCTGGATCTTTCAACAGCTGCTCTGTCTAATCAAGCCAGAGAACTGTGCCTGGATTATATTAGATAACCTTATTATGGGCATCATTCATTCTATGGACCTTGTAAATAGGATTTTCTACAGAGAAGGTTGTTAGAAGGAACAGAGCTTTTCTTGTCCTTTTTGCAGATCTGTAGTCTATGGTATCCCCCTGTTAGAATTAAGTTCCCTACAGAGATCCACAACAGAATAACCTTTCCTGGAGCAGCAGCAACAGCAGCAGTCATCTGTACCACGTGAAAGGAAAGCAGCTATCACACTACCTTGCCTGCTGAAGGAGAAAGGTGTGTCTTACTGCTGGAATCAGGATTATTAGGCAGAAACCTTTAAATGCCAAGATTGTGCCCATAGCATGTGGCCAGCTTGTACCTTGCAGGCTGCAGGAGGTGGCTGGACTCCACGTATGAGATTCCAGCCAGGTAGCAGCACAAGGGAAAAAAGAAACTGCAAGATGGGGGCTGCCCAGAAGCCAGCAAATAGGCGTAAGCTTCAAGCACGCCGGGCAGACCTAGCTGCCTTCTGCAAACCTGCCAACAGCCCAGCCCAGAGCCAAGGTAGGATGGTTTCATTGGCTGTAATACAGTAAAGGGTATTTTCTTATTACTGGGTAGGATAGTCCCTAATTACTGTATTTGGGTCTATGGAGGGTGGCAGTTGGCTAAACTTTGTGCCTGCGTGTGTGACTACTGTGTCAGGGACATAAGGGTTTATGGGATCACTGTCTCATGGCTATTGGGAAGGGTAAAAAACTCTGCACCTTAAGAGTGTCATGCATAGAAGTCTGTGGTGGAGCAAAGTGAGGGTTACCCGGGATCTCAAGTAGAACCACCAGTTCCAAGGTGCAGAGCTAGTCACCTCTGAGAATGTAAAGAGAGAAATCCATGGAATGAGTTTCAGATCTGTTCTGTGTGACTTGCCCAAGCAATAGTTAAAAAGTAGTTGTGTAGTAAGGGAACTTGAGTCTTGAAGGGCTGAGGAGGCAAAAATCACTTGCATCCATTTCACAGAGAGACGGTATGTTTCAGAACTGCACCAAAAAAAGGTGTTGGGGATTTTCAGCACGGGTAAATTCAGCCTTCTTGAGGGAAATGGTTTCCCATAATGTTTGCAATTTTATGTAGCTCATCTGTTTCTAGTGGAGGATGCATTTGTCTCTTTTTTTCTCTATAAAGCATGACTGCATTTAAATACATACAGGAACATTGAGGTTACAGTGGGGATAAAGCTTGTAAATTCACAACCACAGTTAAGCTTGCTGTTTCCAGTGACAAGTTTTGCTATGCTGGAAAGCAATCCACTTAATCACTTCTCAACAACTTTGTCTTCTGCCTTTGGGTTGAGAAACTGCTTTAGGAACTAGACCAGTGGTTCTCAACCTTTTTAGATGCAGGAAGACCCCTCAGAAAATGCCAGCTTTTAGTTTTCACTTGGTTTTTTAAAACAAAAAAATACAGTACTAGAGCAATTCTTCTGCCGCAAAGAACTCAGAAAGATCACAATAGGTCTGGATGTTTTTAACACTATGGCTTCCTATTTGAAACCTCTGGATTTATCTTGTGAATCATACCTTGAGAATCACGTTTGCACACCTAATGGTACTAACATTGTGTGGCACACCATTGCACCCTGGCTGAGAATGACTGAACTGGACAGTCAGTTGTTGCTTTATCATAACATAGACACATCTTATTAAAAGGTAATATGTGATTACTGTATGACTTAGCCCCACCCCACTTCAAACACTGTGCTGTAGAGGAGCTCCAGGTTTACTGTTGGTTGGTAGTGTGAAGCCAACAGAAGCAGTGTATGCATATATCATGCTGGGTGATGCATCCTTCCATTATGTTCCCAAGGTTATCAGATTCCCTGCCATCCTCAATGATCCGTAGGCTTATGCTTAGTTTGAAAGTTCAAGACTGATATATATTTTGGAACATTTAAAATGCTTAAGATTTATGTTTGCCAATCAGTGTATATACTGCTTGTCCTTATAACCTTTTTTGGAAAAAGATTTTTTTACGACTTCATGGAGCTTCTGTTTTGGCTTTGCAGTTTAACTCTTTACTTGTCATATTACCTTTCATTCCAGAGGGACGTAATGCACATGCCAAACTGTAGATGGAGGAATCATGGTAGTAACATTTAAAAGGTGTAGGACTATATACAAATGAATGACACAAAATGTGCACAGACATGGTATTTTCTGTCAGATTCAGCTGTTTGTTGCTATAAAGCCCTTGAAAGTGTTGGATGTGGTGGATATTGTTGGTTAAGCTGTGTATACAGTTTCATTAGGAAGATGAATTAAGTGGTATTTAAAGTCTGTTGCATCTGTTTTAATACCAGTATATAATAACTCTAATATTAGATTAATTTACTTCATTTATGAACTTTAGGTAGTATATTCATTCAGGACTTCTTAATTTCAGCCAGTCTGTGTATGAACTGCTTAGAGTTCATTCATGTAATCCTTAGCAGGGATAACTCCCAGTGAAGGCAATATTTTGTTCTATGAGGAATGGCTGAGCACTGGCAGGGAACAGCTAACCTAGTGGCTTTAAGCTAGGTTTGCCAGGGGATGGAGACCAAATCCCTGAGGTAAGTGGGGAAGAAGGAGACCTGGAGGAAGAGCAAGCAGGAGGGGGCAACAGGGGAGGTGCTCTCATACTTCCTGAGAAATCGGGTCAATTGACTAGTGTCTATACACGAATGCACAGAGCCTCAGAAACAAGCATGAAGAATTGGAAGTCCTTGCACAGTCATGGAACTATGACACGACTAGAATAACAGAGACTTGGTGGGATAGCTCACATGACTGGAGCACTGTCATAGATGGGTACAAACTGTTCAGGAAGGACAGGCAGGGGAGAAGAGGAGGAGGAGTTGTTCTTTATATAAAAGACCTGTATGATTGTTCAGAGATCCAGTATGGAACTGGAGATAGGCCTGTTGAAAGTCTCTGGGTTAAGGTTACAGGAGAGACCAACAAGGGTAATGTCATGGTTGGGGTCTGCTATAGACCACCAGACCAGGAGGAAGTGGTGAATGAGGCTTTCTTCAAATAGCTAGCAGAAATTTCCCAATCACAAGCTCTGGTTCTCATGGGAGACTTCAAATCATCCTGACAACTGCTGGGAGGACAATACAGCAGTGCGCAGGCAATCCAGGAAGTTTTTGGAGAGAGTTGGGGACAACTTCTTGGTGTAAGTGCTGGAGCAGACAACTAGGGGCCATGCTCTTCTTGACCTGCTGCTCACAAACAGGGAAGAATTGGTGGGTAATGTAGTGATGGATGGCAACTTGGACAGCAGTGACAAGATGATTGAGTTCAGGATCCTGAGGAAAGGAAGGATGCAGAGTAAGGAGCCTGGACTTCAGAAAAGGAGACTTTGACTCACTCGGGGAACTCATGGGCAGGATCCCCTGGGAAGCCAGTCTGAGGGAAAGAAGAGTCCAGGAGAGATGTCTGCACTTTAAAAAAGCCTTATCATCATACAAGTGCAGGAACAAACCATCCCAATGCATAGGAAGACCAGCAAGTATGGCAGAAGACCAGCTTGGTTTAGGAGGAAATTCTTCAGTAAACTAAGTCACAAAAAGGAAGCTTATGAGAACTGGAAACATGAACAAAGAAATAGGGAGGAGTTATAAGAGCATTGCTCAGGCAAGCAGGCATGAAGTCAGGAAGGCCAAAGTGCAATTGGAGTTTCAGGCTAGCAAGGGATGTGAAGCATAACAAGAAGGGTTTTTCTATAAGTATGTCAGTAGTAAGAGGAGAATCAGGGAAGGTGTAGGTCCCTTACTGAATAGGGGAGCCAACCTTGTGACAGAGAATACAGAAAATGCTGAGGCGTTCAATGCCTTCTTTGCCTCAGTCTTCATAGGCAAGGTCAGCTGCCAGACTACTGCACCAGGCAGCACCATTTTGGGAGGAGGTAAGCAGCCCTCAGTGGTGAAAGAACAGGTTAGGGACTGTGCCTGTCTTGCTTCAAGTGTTCATTCACGTGCTGCCCTGGCATGGGCGCCTGGTGGTGGATGTGGGAGGCTTTGTGCAACCTCTGACAGGGGCCCCAATCACCCTAGGGAAGGCCCCAGAACTCACCTGCCATGACTTTGAGTGTTTTTTTCAGCGGTGGGGTCTCCCATTGGTGGTCCCTCAAGGTTGGTTGTTCCACCCGACAGATATTCGTAGGGCTCCACCTCCCCTACACCCCTTCCATAAGCCAGCCTCCGACTGGCCACCTGATCTTAGTGCAGTCGCCCCTCTGGTCTTGATGAGACTCACCCATCACTTGATCTCAGGTACTGGGTCTACTCCTTGTCTTCCCAATGGACCCTGAGTCCGGTAGATGTTCCCCTCTCCTGCAGGTCTTTTCTGCTCTCTGCCAGTCGTCTGTCATTTTTTGTGGGCAATTCTTTGATGTACAACCTTTGCCCGGATCTCTCAATGAAGAGTTGCAAGCAAGTGAAATAAAACAACAAAATAAAACCGGAGACAACTGAGGAATGGGCACCAGTCAGGAGGAAACAAAAGGGAGGACACCAGAGAGAGAGAAAGAAAGAAAGGGAAAAAGAAAAGGCAGCTACACAAAAAAGAGAAATATCGGGCTGAACTGCCTTAGTATACTGGCTCTGCCCCAGAACCTGTGTCCTGCTGCATCCCCTGATGCTGATCCACATACCTCTCTCTCTGGGTTAATTTACTTGCCATGATCCAGTATGTAAGCTTCTGGTATGGGGAGTGTCTGCCATCCCCCGTGCTTTTCTCTGCTCTTCTTGGAGCGAGGTCTCTTCCCTTACACCGGTGTTGCCCATGACCAGTGTAGGGCTTTTCAGCAGCCGTTGCTCCTTGGGCATTC
>NW_005842072.1:367745-375714 GCF_000455745.1 Alligator sinensis | reverse complement strand
GTTTTGCTGGTGCAGGCTGCCACTGGCATGGAGAGTATCCACAGCCTCCACTGCCTCTCCCATTCTCCCTCACTTCCAGGGCCAATGTGGTCCCTATTTTCAAGAAGGGGAGGAAGGAGGATCCAAGTAATTATAGGCTAGTCAGTCTCACCTCCATCCTTGGAAAGGTCTTGAAAAGATTATGAAGGATCATATTTGTGGGAGTCCAGCAGGAAAAATAATGCAGCAGGGAAACCAGCATGGATTTGTTGCGGGTAGATCATGCCTGACCAATCTGGTTTTGTTTTATGACACAGTCACAAAATGCTTAGATGCAGGAGTAGAGGTGGATGTCATTTCCTTGGACTTTAGCAAGGCTTTCGATACGGTATCTCATCCTATTCTCATAAATAAATGAAGAGGCTGTGACATAGAAGTTTACACAGTCTGGTGGGTGGCAAACTGGCTTAGTGGTCACACCCAGATAGTGGTAGTAGATGGGTTGGTATCGACCTGTAAGGATGTGGCTAGTGGGGTCCTGCAGGATTCGGTCCTTGGACCTGTACTCTTCAATATCTTCATCAGTGACTTGGATGTGGGTGTGCAGTGTACTCTGTCCACGATTAAGGATAATATTAAATTGTGGCATGAAGTGCACACTCCGGAGGGGAGGGAACAATTGCAGGCACACCTGGACAGGTTAGAAAAGTGGGCAGTACACAATAGGATGCAGTTCAACAAGGACAGGTGCAGAGTGCTGCACCTAGGGCGCAAAAATATCCAGCACACTTACTGGCTGGGCAGTGACCCTCTCAACAGCACAGAAGTGGAAGGGATCTTGAAGTCATAGTGGACTCCAAGATGAACATGAGTCATCAGTGTGCCAAATCATCAGCAAAGCTAACTGCACTTTATAATGCATCAGCAGATGCATGACAAATAGAACCAAGGAGGTGATACTTCCTCCCTACATGGCATTGGTCAGACCGCAGTTGGAGTACTGCATCCAGTTTTGGGCGCCGTACTTCAAGAAGGATGTTGATAGACTCGAGATGGTCCAGAGGAGGGCCACTTGTATGGTTAGGGGCTTACAGGACAAGCCCTATGAGGAGAGACTGAAGGACCTGAACCTCTTCAGCCTCCGCAAGAGAAGGCTGAGAGGTGATCTTGTGGCCACCTACAAATTCATTAGGGGGACAGAGCAAGGGATCAGAGATGCTCTGTTCACCAGGGCACCACTTGGGTAACAAGGAACAATCGTTACAAACTGACAGGGCGCAGATTTAGGATAGATATCAGGAAAAACTTCTTCATGGTAAGGGTGGCCAAAATTTGGAATGGGCTTCCAAAGGAGGTGGGGTTGCCTCCTACCTTGCAGATCTTTAAGAGAAGGCTGGATAGGCATCTGGCTGGGGCCATCTGAACCCAGCACCCTTTTAAGCCTAGGCAGGGGGTGAGACTTGATGATCTGTTGAGGTCCCTTCCGACCCCAGCATCTATGAATCTATGAACATTCTCACAGACAAACTAAGGAAGTATGGGCTGGATGAATGGACTGTAAGGTGGATAGGAAATTGGCTGGAGCACTGGGCTTGGAGAGTAGTAATCAATGGCTCAATGTCTAGTTGGTAGCTGGTATCAAGTGGAGTGCCCCAGGGTTGGCTCTGGGGCCAGTTTTGTTCAATGTCTTCATCAATGACCTGAAAGATGGTATAGAGTGTAACCTCAGCAAGTTTGCAGATGACACCAAGCTGGGGGGAGTTCTAGATAAAGAAAGTCCTATAAAATTATGATGCTTTACTGCAGAGCTAATCTGTCAATTCTGCAGTAAAGTGTACATGTAGATGCACCCAGTTTGTAGTATGATGCGGGCCCTAATCCCTGATGCATTAGTCCAATACCCATAATAAATCATTGTCCCACACACACGCATTTCCCTTTAAAGATATGTGAACATCCTAAACCTTTTTTCTATTTGAGTAAGAAAGAATATTATCTCACTCCATTTGCTAATTACATTGTTCATTCTTTCGTTGATTTCTCTCTCTCTCTCTCTCTTTTTTAGCAGATCATGAAACTAAGAGGGGCAATTATAATTTCCCAGTGGGAACCAGATACCACAGTTGTAGCAGCCAGATCACAGTAGGTGAGAGATACGTGAAAGTGCTTTTCATTTTGCTTAAAATAAATGTTCCATATATAAATGAAATATATGATTAATGAGTCATATTCCTCTATGTGCCAGTTCAACCTGAAGTGTGTGACTTTATGACAAATTTTCAGTGATTTGTGATGTTTTAATTATATTTTCCAATGGACAGGAACCAGCATAACTTGAACGTTTGTCGTCAGTAGCCTTAATGGTTCTTAAAATGGAATAGAATGGTGCATGGGGATGGGCAGAAGAATGTGTCGCTGTACCTTGTTTAAACATCTGATCCACAGTGAACTATCAAGGTCTTATTTTAGTCTTCAGGGTCATTAGATTGGCACCTTTCACAATGGAGGGATAGAAGAAGTAATCATTAACCTCAAAATTTACAGCATTACTATTTAGTTCAGTGTTTTTCAACCTTTTTAAACTCAGGGCACCCTTCAATAGACCCAAGACATACCTTGGAAGATGCTGGCTCTTCATTTTCACTCAATTTCTGACTACAGAAAAATACAAGAGCAATTCTACTAATATTGTGTAGCACCCTTCAACACCCTTGATAGAATCTCAGGGCACCTGAGGGTGCCATAGCATCCTGATTGAGAACCACTGATTTAGTTTGTAGCAATAATATGTTTTAATTCATTGAACTGTTCCAAGAGACACCTGCTTCTATCTCCTTGATGGCTATGTATTAGAAGCCAGCAATATGTGGAAATAGTTCAGCTCATTCTTTTCAATTGCTTTTATTCTGTATTTGTGAATGCTGAATTTAATCTCTTGCTGTGCTCCTCATATACATAAGTTTCTCTCTTAAAAGCCTCCTCCTTCAGTTGCCTTTAATAAATCCTAAGGATGTGAACTTACAAGTATATTTTGAAGAAATTAACCTTAGGTTTTACCCCAGAGTAAATTACTTGTTAGTGAAGGAGCTACTAATAGGCTCCTTGCATTGAGCCAAAAGGTTTTCCCATGATGAAATAAATTAGAATTGTGAATACACAATTGTAGCACATAAGGGTTCCAGGGGTGGCCATGACATCCCTTACAGGCTCCACAACCATGCCCCACTCCACCCCTAGGGCACCTTCCTGTTTCACCTGCTACGCCTTGATGGAATAATGATAAATAGGGAGGTTGCCCACAGACCTTTGTGTAGCCCTGGTTCCACTGAACCCTCACTAGGGTCCCCGGCACCCTATTAGTCCTCACTGATCCTTGGCCCCTTGCCGGGTCTCTATAGCCTCAGGCCCCTTGCTGGGCCTCTATTGTCAACTCTGCCTGGCAGGGCACCCAAAGTCTTAAGTGCTAATTGCGTGACTCTAAATCCTCTCCTACACCATGCCCCATGCCTCACAGGTGGTACTGTAATGTTGTTCCCTTTAGTGGGGCTTTGTCCTCCTTGGCCTCTGCCCCCTTACTTTACCTAGGCCTTCTAGCCTGGGCCCACTATATCAGACCTGGCTTTGAGGCACTAGTTCTTTCTTGTCCTTTGTGGTCACTGGGCCCATGGCCTCTGTCTGCTGGGTCCCAGGCCCCTGTGCATCTGTGCCCCAATGGCACCAGGACCCTAGCACCTGTCTTACTGCTGCCTTGCACTCTCTACCCACTCTGGACTCAATAACTACTTAAGCCTTGATCCTGCCCCTGGCAAGGCTCCAAGCTATCATGTGCCCCTCAGGTACTAATGGGACTTCCTTAACCACCCCTTACAGCCCCATACCCAAACTCTGGTATAAACACAACATAAACACAAGCCCCCAGGCTACAACATAAATCACAACAGTGAAGGTAGTCCTTTGCCCCTTTAAAAGGGCAAACCTTCCTTCACCCTTGGGCCAACATACTTCCTAGCCTGGCTCCTTGTGAGGTCCCCAAGTCTGAGTATTCTTCCAGACAGCAGAGCAATTCAACATCATCGGGAAAGAACCTCCTTCCCCTTCAGCTGCCAGGGAGAGCCCTGACCCCACCTACCCCACCCCAGCCAGTCTGAACCTTGGGTTATAAACTCCAAGTGCCCTGCCTACCTCTGGTCAGCTGACTGCCCACAGGTGCCTGCTAATTGCTGCATTAGCCTATTGCCCTGGTGCCCTACAGCTGCTACATCCTGCCTAGCCTGCAGGGCTCCCTGGCTAGACTTTTACTCATAAAGAAACAGATCCCCCAGGCTCACTGTTACACCAATGTTACTTTCCAAGGGTACCTTTCCAAGGGTAACAACCAACAGCATTGGTTTAATGCTATTTCATGTGTCTGCTTCACTTTTACTCCAGAATGAATTCCTTTGAAGTAAGGAAGTTGTGTGTCTGCATCCGTAGTATTTTTTCTTCATCTGCAATGGTGGTCATGTCACTGTTCATCTTTTTCTCCAGCTTATTAATATATATTAGTGATGGGCCCCATAGGCAGAGGGAGAAAAAATTATTTGGGGAGGGGGGCTGAGTGTCTGCATGCATGTGTACAAGCCCTCCCCCCCCCAGCACATAAGTCTGTGGGGGAAGGGGCAGGGGAGGGGGAAGGACTTTGGGGGGGGCAGATGAAGGCCCCAGTGGCAAAGTAGGGAGTAGGGCACAGGCTCAGCCACTCACCCTAGCCCCTGCTCCTGCCTGTGCCTCACTCCCTCCTTCACTGCTGGGGCCTCGATCTGCACCACCCCCCCATGGTGGTGAGGGAGAAAGTGGGGCTGGGGCAGGAGCAGGTCCTGCACAGCTGGGACAGGGTGCAGGACAGGGCCATGAGTGGCTCATTTGGGGGGCACCCAGTGCAGGGAGGCAGTGGCAGCTGTCACCACTGCAAGCACCCCAGGAGGGCATGGGGGCCATTTGTCCAGGATCTACACATGGGGTAAGGTTGGGCTGTGGGCTGGAACTGATCTCTTCCCAGCAGGGCGGTTGGGCCACATTGTTCTTGGAGCAGGTGGTGGTGGTTCTGGAAGTGGGGGCTACAGCAAATTTTGGGGTGGCTGCAGCCTCACAATAACCCTCCCACCCAGCATCGCCACCACCTGCCCTGAACACAGCCCAGCCCAACCCCCCACACCGAGAAGAGCCCAGTGCAGCCTCAACCCCAGCCTTCAGTGGCAGCCTGTCATGCCCTGCACAGATCCTGGGGACCCCACCCCCGCCGTGCCTCCCAGGGTATGTGTAGCAGCAGGAGCTGCGCCTGCTGGACCAGCCACTCACAGCTCAGTCCTGCACCCTGCCCTGGCTGTGCAGCACCTGCCCAGCCCCACTTCCTCCTTCACCGCTGCATGTGCACCCCTCCCAAGCCCTGCTGTAACCACTGGAAGCCCTTTGGATGGGCTGTCTTGTGGTCCTATCGCTGCCCTGTGTTTGGGAGGGCTAAGCCCCATTAGCGTCCCCTCCCCGCACTGCCTGTGGTGATGGCCAACCTTTTTGACAGATGTGCCACAAATTAACCCTGCCCTCTCCTCAGGTGTTGCTCTGATCACCTTTCCCTGCTTAATTTGCTGCTCTGCTTTTTGCTGCTTCTTCTCTCTGCCACTGTGCTGCTTATCCCCTCTCTATTCTGCCTCCCCTCCCATATAGGCTGTCCATGTCTTTTGTGGCAGCTTGGCTACTCTTGACATATTAAACAACATTGGCATTAGATTAGGTACTCCTCTCTGAAATATCAGCTATGTTGAAAAAATGGTTTTAACATCCAAGATAATGTTACAAAAACTAAAATGAATAAGTTTGAGAGCAATTCATATGTTTTGGACTGAGGAATTCTTTGTAAAGCCATCCTTTATAAATGTCTTTTTGGCAGGCTATTGTGAACTGTTTTTTGTTACCCTTCAGGATACTGTAGGAATTAGCCCAATGTAATTTCTCAAACATTAAAAATTACCCATTGGTGACTGGGAGGGATTGGATATGGAGTAGAACCAGAAAAATGGATGCTTTTAACAACCTTATCTTTCCCAGGAACCCACAGGGATTACAAGATACTGCTAACAAATAAACAAAGAAACCAGTGATGGTTACATGTAACTTGCAAACCTATGTCATATCATACTTGATTGTTTGTGTGTTTTATCTCCATACAGTGTCTTTAGCCTGTGCCTAGTTTGTGAGCCCTCCAGATGTAGGGATTGTCTCATTTATGTTTGTACAGTGCCCAGCATAACAAGGCCCCAAGCTAAAGTGGGACTTCTGGCACTATTATAATACAGAAATGTATTATGATGCCATTATTAATAATAATAGGGCTTAAACCATGGAAGCACCCCATTCTAAATCTGCAGTATATTAACCTTTTCCATTAAAGAGAGGATGGTAATTTGCTGCGCTCGTCTTGTCATACCAAAAATTATCAAAAGTTTCTAGTTATAGAATCACAGCTGAAAACCTTTCTACAGAGTTTATTTCCACAGACAAATTGTTAAGTATATCAGTACAGTTGAAGTGAGCAGTTGACCTGTATCCCTGATGGTTCTATTAGTATAGAGTTGATTATACCAGCTTCACTCCCATATGTGAAAACATACTGCCCCTCTATACCAGTGGGTCTCAAAATTTAGACTCATGGCTCCCCTTGTCAGACTCAAGAAACCCCTTTTCAAAACTAGTATTTATTACAGTGGTTACCTCCTTGCATAAGGACCAGGAAGTGTGGGCATGAGAGCAGCCAGGCAGGGAGAGTCTGAGCTTGCCCTCATCTGCTTATCTCCTTGCACCTCACTTGCCTCCTCACACTTCCGGTGGCACCACGGGGTGCCCTGGCAGCCTGGCTGAGAATCACTGTTATATACAGTACCTTTTATGCCACTGTAGTTGTATCTGTACTAGATGTTGTACAGACCTGACTATTTTGGGAAGACAAAATTGCACCTAGAAGCAAAATGGTTAAAGTAGAAATAAATGTGGAGATAAGAGTGGAAGCACAGATAAAAACTTAAAAGCCTGCAGACACTATATTGGAAAACTGATTGATTTGATGAAGATATTTAAGATAGGTTTGGAAGTAAAGAATGAGAGCGCATGTATTGAAAGGATATGGTGGGCATATTCATTCTGGGTATAATTCCACTGATTTAAGTGATATTATGTTAGAGACAAACCTTTCATAGATTTCATAGACGTCAGGGCTGGAAGGGACCTCGGAAGATCATCGAGTCCAGCCCCCTGCCCAAAGGGCAGGAAGTCAGCTGGGGTCATAGGATCCCAGCAAGATAAGCATCCAGTTTCATCTTGAAGGTGTTCAATGAAGGCGCTTGAACCACCTCCGGTGGCAGGCTGTTCCAGACCTTGGGGGCTCGGACAGTAAAGAAATTCTTCCTTATGTCCCGCCTGAAACGATCTTGAAGTAGTTTGTGACCATTCAACCTCGTCATCCCTTGGGGCGCTCTGGTGAACAAACGTTCCCCCAGATGCTGGTGGTCACCCCTGATAAACTTGTAGGTGGCCATCAGATCACCCCTGAGCCTGCGCTTTTTCAGGCTAAAGAGCCCCAGGGCTCTCAGCCTGTCATCGTAGGGTCTGCTTCCCTGACCTCTCATCATGCGCGTGGCTCTTCTCTGGACTCTCTCAAGCTTCTCCACATCCTTTTTGAATTGTGGAGCCCAAAACTGGACACAGTACTCCAGCTGCGGCCTCACTAAGGCCGAGTACAGGGGGAGAATGACGTCCCGGGATTTGCTTGAGAAGCATCTATGGATGCAAGCCAGCGTTTTGGTTGCTTTATTAGCCGCCGCATCGCATTGCAGGCTCATGTTCATTTGTGGTCAATGATGACCCCCAAGGTCTCTTTCTTCCATAGTGCTAGCCAACATAGCTGGGCTATGATGCTCGCCAGCTCCTTGAGTACCCTGGGGTGAAGATTGTCAGGGCC
>NW_005842072.1:320562-364974 GCF_000455745.1 Alligator sinensis | reverse complement strand
AGTTCTGGTCGGGTAGGGGCCTTGGTGCGGTGGGCCTTAGGGCCCTTGCCCACCGTGGTCCATGCCCCTGGCTGGACACAGCAGGAGGTCCCAAAGTCCTCCTTTGGCGTGGAGGGGGACTGTGGTCTACCCTCTGCCTCCCGGGGGAGAAGGGCCTGGCAGTAGGAGTCTATCTCCTGCTTGCAGTCCCTGATGGCACGCAGTCTCTGGACTGTGGCCTGGAGCTCCTCCAGCTGGCGCACCAGAGACCCCAAAAGGGAGCAGACCCCACAAGGGGAGGTCACCATGCTCCCAGGCCCCAGAGCCTGAAAAAGGGACAGGCAGCCCCCGCAGCCTGGAGTCTGCTGGAGCACAGTAACTACCAGGCTCCAGTAGACTTGATCAATCAACTGGCTCCGCCTGGGGCTGTCTACCCTGGGGGGTGCGCTGGCAGGGCCCTGGGCCCTCCCGTGCGCCCTCCCGTGCGAACTCTGCGCTAACTCACGCGCCGGCAGAGAAGCGTGCCTGTTTGCGCAGCCTGTTCGCTCGGCTCCGGTTGCGTGGCTCCCTGGGGAGCTGGGCGAAGTAGGGGCCTGGGCGGGGCTTGACCCGGCCCGGCTCCACTCAGCCGCCTCCTCCCACACACACACTAAGGGGTTAGCCCCCTCTCTCCACGGGCCCCGCTTACCCCGGCTGTGCTGGGGGTCAGCGGGGGGCTCCGCGGCTGCTGGAGGTTTTTGGGGGGGCTTCTGGGGGTCTTCAGGGGAGTGGGGGCGCAGCGAGCTTTCACCCGCGCGTCTCTCGCCGCTTCCGAGCCTAACTGCTTGGAACCTGGCTCAATATTATTAAAATTCCTGATATGTATCCTTCCCTGAAAAGGGGAGAGGCTTATTTAAATGTTAAAATATAAATATCATTATGATTACTAAATTAAAATAAAATTGGCTATAGAACAAGCTAGTGTATATCTAACCTCAAATGTTTGCTTCCAGATTACGATGCTGTCAGTCCATTTGCAAGAGGACATTCTCACTGGAAAAATCCTTATGCACATGGTGGCCCTCATCTGCCCCTCACCATCTCCAAAGATGCTAGCATTTCTGCATATCGGTCTTTTGTGCCACAGATTGACCTAACAGCTCCTTTATCCTGCCCAGCTTCACTATCTATCACTCCAGTGCCTTCTTACAGCAGCAGCAGCCAAGAAACCCTGAGTCAAGACTACACAGGTAAATTATTCTTTTTCTCTTCAGGACCTAGTCCAACCAGCAGTTTAAATACACAAACTAAGAAATTCTTCTCGTTGCTATAGATTCACTGCTGAAACTACCACTGATTTCAGTGGGAGAATGACAGGGCCATAAGGACTGCATCCTCAATCCTCACTCTCGTTTTATTTTAGAAAATAGTTCTTTTGATGTAAATGTCCCCACAATAATGGTAACATATTTTGAATACTATCAAGATGGCCAGATAACTTCTTCATTAATCTAAATCAAAGATTTTCAACCTGGGGTTGCAAATGGATACCAGGGAGCTGGGACCATCTTGGGACCATGTTTGCAGGGAGAGGGATGAGGGATGTCAACTTGATTAAAGGCAAGGGAGATCCCAGTATGGAAAAAATGGAGAATTGCTGATCGGAACCTGTTGCTTCAGCCCAGTTGCCTCTGGCTTGAAGTGATTTTTAACATTTGATTGTATTTACTTAAAAAAAAAAAAAAAATATATATATATATATATATATGTATAGAAACATATATTGGTTTTAATCTGTCTGTAATAAACTTCAGAGAATATTATAATTTGTGTTACTGCTGCTGCAATGTTAATATCTAATACATAATTAACACTATAATTAGAGTGACTGATGAGAAAACTAAAGTATGCAGGAAAAGAGTAATGGGCACTAGAAGCTCTGTGGAAGTGCTGAAATCCCAAGAAATCTTACCTTGCACATGTCACAGGATATATACAGTAGGGCTATGCAAAGCTTTGGTCACTGTTTCGATTTGGAGGAGATTCATCCCGATCCAGTAGATGAATCTCCAAGTCTGAATTGAATCAAGAGACCCATTAATCTTTCTGAATTGAATTGGAAGTTTCTGATTCGATTTGGAGAGATTCTATGATTCAGCCATAGACGCAGCTTTATATGTTGTTTCTATATACCTTGAGGTACCAGGTCTGGCTCATGAACACGGACATGGTGGGGTGGATGGAGCATCCCACGGGAGCATGGGGGTGGGGTCCCCCTAACCACTTGATGGCAGACCCAGAAGTGGACTAGAACTACTTCTGGTCCACTTCTGGGTCCACCACAGAGCGTGCAGGGGACCCCCCATTCCCTAGCTCGGCAATGGTGCCTCCTCGGTCTGGGAGGGGCACCCGGAGTCGCCCCACAGCTGAGCACTGAGCCGGGAGGTGCGGGGTGGCTCCACTTCTGGGGGTACTTCCAGTCCACTTCTGGGTCTGCCACCAAGCACATGGGAATCCCCCCGTGCTCCCGTGGGATGCTCCATCTGCCCCATCATCTCAGCATTCACGAGCTGCACCTGGTACCTTGAGATATGTAGAAAAAACATATAAACTGAATTGCATATTCTCCAAATCAGGATTGAATCTTCAGATTCAGATTCAGCTGAATTGAATTGGGATAGTAATCTGAATCAGCAAATCAAATCACTGTCCCCTGAATTGGGCCGAATCCAAAACCGAATCTAATACTGCCCACTTTGCACATCCCTAATACATAGCTGTCTTGTCTGGTGTGGGCCCTATGTGCTGCGCCCTAACTGTGTGGGGATTTTGGGGCATACAGTATAGGGTCCTTGAACACAGCACTGCATTTCTTTCAACTGAAAATCCCAGTTTCAAGCAATCCAGTTACTACTCTGAATGCCTGATGTTCTTCTCTTATACACTTAAAAGTGTTTAGGCAACTGCTAAGCATTTAGCACAAGGTTAAGGTTGTTACTTTCAGCAGCTGTCTACATATATATTACCAATTAAGAGAAGTGTAAATCTTCAAAGCCCCTTTTCCCAGGACAATGCATCATTAGCTGCATAGATCCTGTGCTGCTGCCTGGAAACTTAATTGATATAGCAGTTTACCCTGCCACCTCTTTTTGGTGATAACAGCACAATTTCTGCTCAACTTCATAGCACATTAACTAGATGAGGAATAGTGATTCCTATACTTAGTTATAAAGCTGTAATTGCTTTGTGTCAATGCATTGGAAAATCAATTAAATGTTACTCTTAACAGTTCACAAACACTGCCATCTAGAGTTTTTTTATATGAAGGAAAAAATACTAATGAAAAAAATGAACTCGATTGTAAAAATTCAGTAAAGGCCAATAGGAAAACTAGTCACAGGGAGCAGACTTAAAATTAAAAAGTAAGGAATAACACAAAAATCAGATTTCATTTCTGGTACAATTAGTCAAGTGCAAATCACCAAGTCCTTCTTTGAGTTTTAATTTGCAGCAGTCTTTCATGAGTTCAGATCCACTACTCCTAGATATGTTTTTTTATATTGAATGATTGTTACAATACTGATTTATACACTACTTTATTTTAATTATTTGTAGAATCTGATGGACCAATGAGGATTAGGACCTCCTTACATTAAGAGCTGCTCAAACATACAGACACAGACACAGACCCTGCCCTGTAGAGCATAATATTTTATATTAGAGATAAAACAGAATAATAAAGGATAACATGCAATCAAATGGTCAGTTGTTCCTGAAGTTAGATGACTTGTAGAGGTGTGCAAAGCAGGCTTTATTTAATTCGGATTTGGCCCAAATCAGGGACAGTGATTTGATTAATTGATTTGGATCACTGTCCCCAATTTGATTCAGCCAAATCCAAATCTGAAGATTTGATGCTGATTCAGAGAATCAGTGATTCATCCACAGACACAAATTTAAATGTTTTTTCTACATACCTCGAGGTACCAGCACTGGGGTGGATGGAACATCCCACAGGAGCAGGCCCACGTGCTCATCAGTGAACCCGGAAGTGGACCGGAAGTGCTTCTGGTCCACTTCCGGGTCCACTGGGGAGCACTCCAGGCCCCCCCCCGCATCCCCCCCATTGCTCAGCGATCGGCTGCGGGGGGACCCCAGGTGCCCTCTCAGACCTAGGTGGCACCAGTTGCCAAGCTGGGAGGATGTGGGGGTGGGGGCTCTGTGCACTGCCTGGCAGATCCAGAAGTGGACCAAAAGTGATTCTGGTCCATTTCTGGGTCTGCTACCGAGAGTGCTGGGGAGCCCCCTGTGCTCCTGTGGGACGCTTCATCCACCCCAGCATCATAGCATTGATGAACTCCCTGGTACCTTGAGGTATGTAGAAAAAACATTTAAAGGTGTGTCTGTGTCCGAATCTCTGAATCTTTCCAGATCTCTCCTAATCGATTCAGAGGGTTCCAATTCAATTCAGAGAGATTAAAGGGTCTCCTGATTTGATTCAGAGATTCAGCCACTGCATTGGGCCAAATCTCTGTTGAATTGAATCAGGGACTGAAGCTTCGCACAGCCCTAATGACTTGCTAGAGCAGATGAGAATGTATTACATGTGAACTCAGCACAGTGTGCATTCTCTGATAGGAGGTGCTATGTTTAACTGAGCAGCTTAAGATACTGAATCTTCAGAACAGTCACCTGGTATATAGTCTCAAAATTAGTCTTCTCTTGGTTTCTTTAAAAAAAAAAAAGATAACAACTTTTGACCAGTGGAAAATACCTTGTCCAATTAAATCAGAAGCCAATTTTTCTATACGTAGAAAGTAAACAATTTTAGAACACTATGGCTTGCACTTGTACCTATCTAGGTCATTTTAGTCCCAAACAATCTGGGCAAGCTGTTCATGAGAATCTATTGGGCTGTTTAATGTAAAATACCATGGTACTTTTATTTTCACAAAGTTAGTTATCTACTGTGGATTTACAACAGTCCCTTTATAGAATTTTGAAGAACTTCTTTGAAAAATAAGCCAAGCAAAAGCAAGCCAGAATTAATCCTGTCTGTAATGTGGAGCTAAATTGTTTTTAAAAATGAAATTGTTCTCATCCAATTGTACGGGCCTACTCCCGATCCCATCCATGTCGCCATGTGCGGGTCGGGAGCGATCCGGGCCCTTTTTCGCTCCGCGCAGGCTGTGGCCAGCAGCCCAGGCATGCTGGATCGGAGAGAACGGGCGACATGCTAGAATTAGGCACGGACCCGTAATGGTTGATTCAAGATTGTTTACTTACACCGAAGATGGTCGCGGTGTAGGCTGGACAGTTTCCCAGGCACAGCTCCGATTAAATCCAGGGAGAGGCATACGTCAAGGATGTCGAATGGCGACGGGGAGAGGCTAGAGGCTGATCAGACCTCTGTTGCCTGCTTGAAATGCACTGGGTCCAATAGGCTCCGCAGCGCTTAGAGATCTTCACAAGACGTGAAGTCTCCTCCTCCTGGTGTTCGTGGAGCCCTCCCTTGCAGGGGTTCTCCTCGGAGTTCTCCAACTTGGGCGGAAACCACTCAAGCTTTTTATACGGCTAGCAAGCCAATCGCTAGCTGCCACATGTGAATAATTTCACGCAAGCCAATAATGGGGCTCAAATTAGAATACAAATGGCGGGAACTCTTTGCAACAAGCATTTCTTAGCTGCAAAGAAGAAATGCACACTGCAAAGAAAGCTACGAATTGGCAGGAAAATAATTCAGTGGTGCCAAAGCACACACAAAAACAAAAAATCACACCCTTGGGTTGTGACACCAATGACATAGCTTCAGAAGTTACCCATTTTCTGTATGTAGATTGTCATTTTTTTTTACTAGATGCCAATACTAAGCATAATGGCTTAGACATAAAATGTGGCTCATGGTAAAAATCAGGATTGTTTTAATTGAAAGTTTAATACGAATGCTTTATGCATTCTTAAAATACCCAGGCATAATTTATTACAAAAAATTCAATGTTGTTTCAGGGAGTGAGAGGGGGGTGGGAATGGGACTGCCTTGGTTTACATTTCAGTGTTGAATGCAAGGAGATGCCGTCACTGACAATGAACTATTGACACAATAAGGTGTAGTGTAATATGATATGGTTCAAAGGATACTTCAGCTAATAGCATAGAACTGCAACTAATAGCATTTGGATTACAGGTCCTTTATGTGCCATCTCAGTAGGTATCTCAAATTTTGAATGTTAATCTCATTTTAGTGTTCATGTTGCATTACAGTGTTCTACAATGATAAATAATTTTTAGAGCAGGGTTGCATTCTGCCCTTGACTGTGGAAGCAAAATTTACCTTAAAATCAATTAATGAAATGAGCTTTAGTGAATAGTCTTCCAATATTTGGCATAGTTGTCCTGTAGTAAGCATTGCCTAGGCAAATTTCTTAATTTTAGAAGCTTGCATTTTTCTCCTTAGGCTCTGCCAACTCACCAGGATATTCTTAATTACCATTACTGATAGGCTTTTTCATTTTTTCCCTAACTGTCATTTTTAGGCCTGCAAATAGGCCACAAACAGAAAATGATTGTGACTTATTTCAACTCTGGGGGAATTTGTAAAGGGTAGGATAACATGGACATCTGATTTATAGGGCTGTGCGAGGCTTTGGACCCTGCTTCAGATCCGGAGAAGCTTTGGATGCTTCGGCATCTGAAGCAGCATGTCTGGATTGAAGCACTGGCTTCGTTAGGCTTTCAAAAGCAGTTCGGAGCTTCCGAAACACTTCGGAAAAGCTTCAGAACCACTTCAGAGATCTGGCCATAGGGTATAATGGGGAATCAATGAAATGATCTATAACTTTGTTGTTTTTTGTCTTATTTGGTTGAAAATTTCAAACATAGTAGCCTCTGCTGAGTGAATGAAGCCTGCCAAGTTTCAAGAAGATCAGTGCAGGGAATCAGGGGAAACTGCACCCCAAATTCTTGAAAGCAAAACTCATGTCACATCTATGTGTTATAACACAAGGGGGTGAAAACTGCAGGGGTGGTGGCCCCTGGTGGGGCCACAAAGCCTACCAAGTTTCAAGAAGATCAGCACAGGGGTTTGGGGGAAACTGCACCTCAAGCTGCTGACAGGTAAAACTCGTGACATAGATGACCTTGTACATGTTAAGGCACAGTGGGCTGAAAACTGCAGGAGTGGTGGCCCCTCCTAAGGCCACAAAGCCTGCCAAGTTTCAAGGAGATAAATGCAGGGGCTTGGGGGAAACTGCACCTCAAGCTGCGGACAAGCAAAACTTGTGACATGGGTGACCCTGTGTGTGTTGATGTTAGCCCCTGCTGTGGCCATGAAGCCTGCCAGTTGTCAAGGAGATAGGTGCAGGGGGATTCTGGGCCCCTGCACCTCTAGCTGCTGACAGGCAAAACTCGTGACATGGGTGCTTGTGTAACTGTGTTTGTCTTGGGGCTGGGGGGCGGGGGTGGGGAACTACTGCAGGCCTGGCTGCAGAGCTACTGTGTTACCAGTTATCAATCAATCATGACTCACTCATGGACCAGCTCAATACACAGTTGCTAACTAATGTAGCCAGTTAATTAGGACCAATTAACACCTACAAAACCAGAGACTAAGGGGAGGAAATAATCAATACAGACAATCAACTGCCCCAAGACAGAGACAGTCAGTTGCACAAGCACCCATGTCATGAGTTTTGTCTGTCAGCAGCTAGAGGTTTAGGGCCCCAGAACCTAGAAGCCCTGCACCGATCTCCTTGACAGCTGGCAGGCTTCGTCGCCCCGGCTACCATCCCTGCAGCTTTCATCCTGCTGTGCCTTAACACACACAGTGTCACCCATGGCACAAGTTTTGCTTGTCTGCAGCTTGAGGAGCAGTTCCCCCCAAACCCCTGCATTTATCTCCTTGAAACTTGGCATGCTTTGTGGCCTGAGTAGGGGCCACCATCCCTAAGGACATAGGCAGGAAAGGTTCTTTGAGTAGATGCTCTATCTTTTATTAGACCAAGTGAGTAGGTGGGAAAAAGTTCTTAGCTACCTTTTGGGTGCAGTCACTCTTCTTCAGGCATAGGAAGCCTTTGCTGTTCTGAGACTCCAAGGAATGAGACAAGCTAAAAGTGTGACAGGATGTCAGTGAGAATGTAAATAGGTAGAAATTAATGGGAAAAAAGGTAAAGCAGGGAAGTGGGGTGGCGGGGGAGGGAAGCAGGGGAAAAAAAGCCAACACTGAGTAAGGGAGACTCTACATTGGTGAATTTCAGGGTTGAAAAGAGGCTGTCTGTAAAAAAGGAAAGACTAATGTGCACTGTAATTTCCAGAAGACTGCAGGGGATGGGAGGAAGTGGAAAAGTAGCAACAGAGCACAGGATACTGTGGCTGAGAGAGCTGCATGCTTGGAGACTCAGAAGGTGTGGCAGAGCCAGGACTGCAAGCAGCAGCAGGGCTCAGATATGGGAGCCCTGGTAGACGGCAATTAAGACTTTTTGGGACCATGGCCTGGTTGGGAGTCCCTCCAGAGTTGTGGGAGGGTTTAAGGTTTCTCAAATGTATATACCATGGTATTAGTGTTCCCTACATATTACTTTTTCTTGGGCGATTTCACAACAGTGGCTGCATCTACACGAATGTAAACAAGCACTAAATAACTGAAGTTACTGCACAGTAGCATCACCGAATGGCTTTTTTGTGATACTGACTGTGCAGTAGCTCAAGAACACTGTGCAGTTAGCATCTTGTGTACTGCTGTGCAGTAGTTCTGTGTTATACTTCCTGCCATGCAGCGCTACTGCACAGTAGTAACAAGCTCCTGCACAATCAGTGTCTTGTGTAAACATGGCCAGTGTCACTATATATTACCTGCTACCTGGATCCTAAGTATATGTACTTTAATGTTAATGTTTATTCACCTGAACCTGCCCCTTCCTCCCTAGCCTGTTGGCTTGTGATCCTAATCCCTAAAATCCTCTATATAAAAGTGGGAACTTTCCTTACTGGCTCCCTGTGCCAGTTCCTGAGGTTGAAGGGTTTGGTATAATTGGTTCCAAGTGGCTCCAAAATTTCTTTAGTTATTTCCTTCAGCATCCTGGGGTGAATTCTGTTAGGCTGGGCTGATTTAGAATCATTCAAAATATCAGATTTTTTAGACATATTCTTTAATTATTGTCATCTGCATCTCTTCCCATTCTTTCTTTATATTAATTCTACCAGTCATCTAACCTCTGTGCAATCTGAAAACTGAAGCAAGGTAGGCATCAGGGGGTGTTTCCTTTGAGTCTTCCATACATGTCATAGAACTTAAACATGTAGCAGGGTTAGTTTCCTTACCCCTTCACCTTGTGATCTAGTTCAGAATAGCTATTTAGTTTCAAAACCCTCTTCACCATCTGAGTTTGGCAGTGTTCAAAAATTGTTCTTCCTGGTATTTTTTAGATCTTTGGATCACAGGAAAGTAGGGCTGGAAAGGACCTCACAAGGTCATCTAGTCCAGTCTTCTGCTCAAGGCAGGATTGGCCTGACTAAATCATCCCAGTAAAGTGTCTGTCTAACGTACTCTTGAAAACTTCCAGGGATGGAGATTCCTTCTCAAGGCAGCCTGTTCCAATGCTTGACCACTCTCATAGTCAGAGAGTTCATCCTAATCTCCAGCATAAATTTGCCTTGCTGAAGTTTGTGGCCATTGCTCCTAGTCCTAATCCCCACAGCCAGAGAAAAACCCATCTCCATCCTCTCTGTAATCACCCTCCAGGTATCTGAAGACTTATGAATTCCCCCTGCAGTCTGTTCTTCTCCAGACTAAGTAACCCTAATTCTTCCAGCCTTTCCTCAGCATCCCAATCATGCCTCCCAGACCTCTAACCATTATTGTTACTCAGCATTGAATCCTTTCCAGTCTGTTCACATCCTTTTTGATGTGTGGGGTCCAGCAGTACTCCAGATATCCAGATGAGGCCTCACTAGGGCTGAATAGAGTGATAGAACCACTTCCCTTGATTTGCAAATGACACTCGTTAATAAAACCCAGTATGCTGTTGGCTTTTTTTTTCTTTTTTTTTAAAGAGCTTGTTGGCTTTAATGCAGCTTATGGTTCACTGTAACCCCAAGGTCCTTCTCTTCAGTACTGCAGCCTAGCCATTCATTATCCAGTCTTTATTTGTGCTGTGATTATTCTTTCCCAAGTGCAGGATTTTGCATTTGTCTTTGTTGAATTTAATTTGGTTGATTGCAGACCATTTTTTCCCAATTTATCCAGGTCATTATAGATCCTATCCCTACTATCCAAAATGTCTGCAACTCCACCCAACTTGGTGTCATCCAAAAACTTGCCAAAAATGCATATAATCCCATTGTCCAAATTATTGATGAAGGTATTGAACAATATTGGACCCAGGCCAGATCCCTACAGAATACCATTTAATACCTCCTTCCAGCTAGACATTGAGCCATAAGAAAAATATATTAAATGAATAAGGTCTTTATCCAACTGTGTTCTTACTTTATTGTCTTAATTTGTTTGAAGATAGGTAGCAGTCAGGGCCTTCTGTTTTAACTTTCATTCTCTGCCACATTTTTTAAAATTGTCATCATACCAACAAAATACAACCTTTTTTCTTATGATTTCTAGATTGCAAAATGTATTTCAACAGTAATATTGTCATAGTCTGTTTATATTATACTTGAAATAGACAAAAATCAAACAGAATATTCTAATCAACATGCTATGCCCTGTGGGTGTTTTTGGCACTCTGCCCAAAAAACATTGGTAACCCCTGTGTGGCGGTGCAGTCAGTCTGCGTGAGCCCCAACCTGGTAAAGCCCCTTTTGACCTAGGCTATAGAGGTCAAGGACCTTGGGGGAACCATCCAACTTACTGAGGAGGGAGCCAGAGCAGTGTGCGGCACAGCCATACCAGTTTTTAAGCTCCTTCTCAATCAGAGTAGGTGGCACATGGCTGTGGTAAATTTAAAAGGCACAGAGAATGCCAAGGCAGAGAGAGAGTCAGCAAGGCAGCTGCTGGAGGAGGCAGGAGCTTGCTCAGGGTGGTTGGAGCCCAGTAGCAGTGATAGGGAGCTGGCAGGACTGCTGCTGGGGACGGAGGGACCCTGGCTAGGGTAGGGATAGAATTAGAGTAGAAAGAGAGCGTGGCAGGAGTACCAGACAACACTGCATGGTTTATTTCTTTTTCTTTTATTTATTCATTTGCATCCTCCCTTAGAGGTTTTAGGGGAAGGGAAGACCCCAAATGAAAGGGGGTTCCCCTACTTTGCCATTTAGGCTGATTAAAGACGAAGGAAAATATAGGATTATTGAAGAAAACATATAAGGGCTTGGATTGGAGCCTGAGCACAGTGGCAGCTGGTGAGCATCACAAAATTGTTGTCTTCAGCAGCTGGCAAGTGGATGGGGTGTAGGGGAGGTAAAGCCCCATGTCAGCCTCAGCAGTACCATGAGTAACCCCAGACAGGAGCCTAATCAAGAGTATTCTGAACCCCTCCTTTATTATAACACTAAGATGTGGCAGGTGAGTTGGGGAATAGGCCTCACCAATGAGGTTACATAATGACCCACAGACACATCTTGAGGCATAACACCTGAAATATACCGTAACAGGAAAATTTGTATTAATCATGTTTGATTCCCTTCCATTGTATGAATATGAGCTTTAAAAATGGAAGACAATCCTATCTTCTTGTTCCTTTTTTCTTTTTATGCAGGTTTTAAGAATCCTTTCAGATAACCCTTGAACTGGAAATATATTATACAGTGAATTAATTCTTCTCAGTAACTCTTTCTGAGAATAGCATGGAGCATATTCAGATTAAATTTCTTTGATAAGATAATTAGCCTTCTAGAGAAAGGAAATGCAATAGATCTAATCTGTATAGAGTATTATAAAAAACATTTGATATAGTACCATAGGGAAAATTATTAGCCTATCTGGAGAAAATAGTGGGGTTAGTATAGGAGCTGACTGAAGGAGACACAAGAATAGGTTTCCATGAAAGAGGAAGTACTGGGTTTGAGGAAGATTACTGGTGGGGTTCCTTTAGAATCAGTATAGGGACTTATTTTGTGCTTTCACAAATGACTTTGGCACAGAAAGTAGGTGACTGATTAAATTTGCTGATTACGCAAAATTGGAGGAAACTTCAATTGAGAGGGGGGATAAAAATATCATACAGAAAGAACTGGATGGTTTTGAGGATTAAAATAATAAAAATGAAAGGAAATTTAATGGTACAGTAGTCCTACTCAGTGCAGTTAGAACTTGTATAACAAGTCTGGACCTCATCACTTGGAAAAGAAAGGAGAGAGAGACCAGGATATGACTGTCTGCCATAGGATGATTAGGAGCCATCAGTGAGATGCAGCTACAAAACAAAACAAAACAAAAAACAAAAAGGAGGCACCCTGTTGTATTTGTATCAAATGAGGTATTGCCAGTAGAGATGGGAAATACTAATGCCATTGTTTAACTGGCCGTTTGAATGGATTGAATTAAAATGGAAACAGATGAGGAGAAAAGCTGCACATTAACGGAAATAATAAGGGCCATGCAGAGCCTGTTATGTAAGAGGAAACTCAGGGCATGTGTAGATCACTTGGACAGGAGGTATACTGAGGACCTGAGAACAGGCTCTGAGGATGAACCCAAAGCTGATTTGCTGGCTAATTTCTGATTCAGGAGTGTGCCTA
This sequence comes from Alligator sinensis, assembly GCF_000455745.1. Classification (NCBI taxonomy): domain Eukaryota; kingdom Metazoa; phylum Chordata; order Crocodylia; family Alligatoridae; genus Alligator; species Alligator sinensis. Next base: position 352,332 of record NW_005842072.1, on the reverse strand, counting down.
CAGACTTGAGAGAGTGGGGCAGGCTCATTCTTGTCCACAGCAGTGTGGACAGGCTCTGAAAGAGGGCAGGGTGGGAGACGGTCAACTCCAAGGAGAGAAAATAACTATTTAAGCTAAAAGACAGTGTTGGCACAAAAAACAAATGGATATTAACTGGCCATAAATACTTTTGGGCTGGCAATAAGAAGGCTTCTAATCATCAGAGTGAGGTTCTGGAACAACTTTATATTACAGAGGGGTAGGGAACAAAGAAACCAGACTATGTATAAGGTGATACTTGACTGAGTTTATGATGTGGCAGTGCCAGATGATGGCGAACTGGACTCAATAACCCAGGAAGTCCATTATAACCTTGCCCTACACCTTCACTACTTTTCACCCTGCCCCGCGTTCAAATAAGGTTATTATTAAAATGAATAATTTTGCGTGGGATTTCAGAGAGGTTTAAAGGAGTTAGGTACCCATCTCTAATTGAAAGTTAATCAAGTTATTTGTCTATGGGAGCTTTTTAAATGACTATTAATGACTTTTTAATTACTATACTGGCAAAGCACTGGCATCTGAGCATGAAATTTTTATACCCTGGTTGACAACATATTTTATTTAAAGGAACTACTAACCTATGCCAAGGATATGACTAGGATAGAATTCCAGATAGTGCTGACAATGTGGCCTTTAGGATTAAGTTCTGGGCATTAACCTCTTTCTTAATATCCAGTCTGCTACCAGAAAGTGCTGTCAGCTGATGTGTTCTAATTTTAGCTGCTAAGTTTTAGGACCTACACTTTGACTGCGCTACTCTCAGTTAGACAAGATTCTTTGGGTAAATGTGAAATCTTTTATTAGGTCAACTAAACAGCTGGAAAAATTGTTCTTTGCAAGCTTTCAGGCACATACACCCTTCTTTAGGCATAGGAAGAGTCTGCTGGTTGTGTGTGTTTTCCATGGTAGAATATTGGCTAGTGACTTATTGGCTTTTGTTCTACCACAGAGAGCACACAACACCAGTAGACTCTCACTGTGCCTGAAGAAGGGCGTTTGTGCCCGAAAGCTTGCAAAAAACGTTTTTTCCAACTATTTAGTTGGTCTAATAAAAGATATCACATTTACCCAAAAGAACTTTGTCTGTCTATGTCCTTAGGCCAACACAGCTACAAACAACAACCCTACTTTTAGTTAATAATTTCAGAAAATATTTAAACTAAGCAAGCACCACAAGATGGTGCTGATGTTTTCTTACGACTGGCTGAGTAGATTTCTAGCTCTCAATACCTTCTGACTGTGATTGGAAATCTGATTAAATCTAGGGAGAACATATTATTCTGAGTGTAACTAGACAAAACACTAATCAAGGTCAAAGTCACTAGATTTGGAGAATTGATGCAACCCATGGCTCATTTGGAGCCATACTTTATCATTAAGTATCGATTCATGTTTTTCCAACTTTTAGTTGGTCTAATAAAAGATATCACATCTCCCCAAAGTATCTTCTCTGCCAATTCATATTTATTTATTTTTTGTTTTTTTAATAAAGAGAGAGGGTTGGAAGACGGAAATGTGAAGATATATACATTTTAAAAAAAATCTGTAGCAAAAGTCCAGGCAGGAGGGAGGCTAGAAAAGGTACTTAGTTTAAATTGGGGGTAGCCAACATGTGGCATATGTGCCACAAGGAGTATGGCCATGCTCTGTCTGTGGCATACAGGAGATCAAGAAGAGGACAGGCAATATGGCAGCAGATAGGACAGAAAGCAGAGCAGCAACTTGGGTAGCGAGCCTTAGGCAGGGAGTAGAAAGCAGAGCAGCAGGTTGGGCAGGAAATACAGGGCAGAGAGAAAAAATGGCAAGCAGATGAGGTTTGGGAAGAGGTTCAGAGGTTGCAGGGCTAATTTTGGCATGCCTATCAAACAGGTTGTCCCCCCACTGCTAGATTATGAAGCAGAAATAGAGTAGCTTTTTGGATAAACTGATTCTTTTCCCAACAGGCATCCTCATTTAAAATCTACTAGATGATCTCTTATATATATTTCCTTACTGATGTCAAAGTGCCTCTTATACCAACCAATATTGTTTCATCAGTTGCTTGAATCTTCCTGTCTATATCCGTTTCACACATAGAATATAAGATATCACAGCAGGGTCCTGACTTATGGCTAAGGCACTGCACTGTTGCTTATGAAGGGCAACACTGTTTGTTGAGAACATAGATTCACAGATGTTAGGGGCGGAAGGGACCTCAATAAATCATCGAGTCCGACCCCCTGCATAGGCAGGAAAAGGTGCTGGGTCTAGATGACCCCAGCCAGATGCCTATCCAACCTCCTTTTGAAGACCCCCAGGGTAGGGGAGAGCACCACCTCCCTTGGGAGCCCATTCCAGACCTTGGCTACTCTAACTGTGAAGAAGTTCTTCCTAATGTCCAGTCTAAAACTGCTGTCTGCTAGCTTGTGGCCATTATTTCTTGTAACCCCCGGGGGCGCCTTGGTGAATAAAACCTCACCAATTCCCTTCTATGCCCCCGTGATGAACTTATAGGCAGCCACAAGGTCACCTCTCAACCTTCTCTTGCGGAGGCTGAAAAGGTCCAGGTTCTCTAGTCTCTCTTCATAGAGCTTGGCCTGCAAGCCCTTAACCATATGAGTGGCCCTTCTCTGGACCCTCTCCAGGTTATCCGCATCCCTCTTAAAGTGCGGTGCCCAGAATTGCACGCAGTACTCCACCTGCGGTCTGACCAGCGCCTGATAGAGGGGAAGTATCACCTCTTTGGATCTATTCGTCATGCATCTGCTGATGCATGATAAAGTGCCATTAGCTTTTCTAGGACTCCAAGATCCCTTTCCGCTTCCGTGCCCCCCAGCAGGTCATTTCCTAGGCAGTAGGTATGCTGGACATTTTTCCTCCCTAGGTGCAGCACTTTGCATTTCTCCTTGTTGAATTGCATTCTGTTGTTTTCTGCCCACTTGTCCAACCTATCCAGGTCTGCTTGCAGCTGTTTCCTGCCCTCCGGCTTGTCCACTTCTCCTCACAGTTTTGTGTCATCTGCAAACTTGGACAGAGTACACTTCACTCCCTCGTCCAAGTCGCTGATGAAGACATTAAAGAGCTTGGTCCATCCAAGGACCAAGCCCTGCGGGACCCCACTGCCCACACCCTTCCAGGTCGAAACCGACCCATCCACCGACCCATCCACCACCCATCCTGAAACATGCTTTCAGGAAGACTGCTGCACCTTTACTGGGGGTCTACACCCTGTGCTGAAAACATGAACATTTCTGTATTAAATTGCTTTTTATAGTGAAGCATTCATCAGACCACTAGCATGAGGATGGGTGGGAGAGCAGTACATAATCCCTAGGTGCTGTTTGAGAGAGAGAGAGAAAGAGAGTGTGTGTGTGTGTGTGTGTGTGTGTGTGTGTGTGTGTATGCACGTGTGTGGGAGGGGGAGGGTGTGGCATGCTAGAATGGAGCTAGTGGGGTGCCTTGTCCTCCATCCCTGTCTCCTTCCCTCCCTCCTGCAGCAGCTCTGGAAACAGGGAGGGCAGAGAAGCTGCAGAAACATACAGTGCAGGAACAGCTGGGTACCTGCTGCTACTGGAAGCATGGTACTGGCTAGTTGCACCTCTACATCAGACTTCTAATTTCAAAAGAAATTCTGAAAAGCTATTAAGGCTTTTCCTGGTCCCTTGTGCATGTTGCTCTCAGAAGGACTTTTTGTGTGGGTCTAAAACAACAACAAACCTGCTTTGGTCCTCCGCTGTATTCCACAATGCTATCTCACCCTCCTTCTAATCCCTCCTTAAATCTTTTCCCTGTCTTGATACACATACAAAGCAAACTAACAAACTAGCCCATTGACAATGATTAGGCAGCCAGCTTGCCATGACCAATTGTCAGACTGGTTAGTATTGTTTCCTTAAGTGCCTCCCATGTGTTTTGAATTCACCTGTCAATAATTGCACATGTAGTTTAAAAGTATGTTGGTGCACAGTCAGTTTTGCTGTACATTGTCTAGCAAAAGGGGGGCTCTGACATTTCAATAATTTTGTAAGACAATAAATAATACTTATTCCTCTGCTTTCTCTGCTCACAATTGCCTGCTGGTAGAGAAATCATTCTCAATTTAAAGCTAATCCAGTTGAATATTTTTATGAATGTTCTTAAAGTACAGCTTAGTTCAGTAGCTAAGTGTTTGAATGCTTGGCTTCTCATACTTAATGTATATTTTAGCATGTGATCTTTTATTTTCATAAATTTTCATAATTGTTTAAGGGTTTTTTTTATGTTTTCCAAATATTGCTGCTTTTTGCCTGGATATGCTATTTATCAATATTGCTTGGACTGATAGAAATTATAGCAGTGTCTTAAATTCTTTGTGTATAATTTGTTTATAATATTGATGATTTGTACATGCTGTAAAATTAAGAAACAGTTTTTCTGTCCTGTCAAACACTTGAGTTTTAAATTTTTTTATCATGGTATATAGTAAAACCAAGACCTTTCAAAGATATTTTTAAAAATGTAGTTACCTCCTGAGACTATAATTTGGTGAATAGAGACTAATTTGGGATGAGACATGGATGTCAAGACCTGTCAAAGACTTTTTCAAAAAGGAAGATACCTCCTGAGACTAGCAAATCATTTGGTGAATAGAGACTAATTTGGGATGTGAGAGAGAGATTTAAGTTGGTATTCTGCCTTATTAACGCTAGGAATTTGAGCCTGGGCCTTCTGTATCTCAAGGGAGAGGTAGCTGTCCCTGTTAGACTGAAGTCAGGCAGAAGGTAGGTCAAGGGTGGCACCTTGGAAACTACCTGGTTCAGAGTTGTGTTACTTTTTGTAGGTGATAGCCACTAAACTACACTAGAGTCAGAAGCACACTTCTGCTCTCTTTCTGGTCCAATAAATATTTCATTATCTATATATGAGAAGCCAGGATTTTTGGATCAACCGTTGGGATATATTTAGACAAACTTTCAAATGCAAGGCATTTGTTCAGGTCTGAGGAAGACAGGCACACTTGAACTAGAAGTCTTTATGGCTGTGAAATCAGAAAAGAGAGACATTACCCAGAGTAACTAACGCACAAAAAAATAGTTGAAGAAAGATAGCTTGATTACTGGAAGATCAAGACCATTCAAAAAAAGGGTTGTTAGAGTGAAATCCAACAGTTCCACAAAAGAAAGTAAAGGTGTGGACATACATAACAATTGAACTGGTCCCAAATGTTATACAGTTGTGAACTGGTTTGCAATCACTGAAGTACTGTGGCTCTGGGGGCGGGAGTAAACACTCACCCCAGCAAGCCTGGAAATAGACAAGTTAAGGAAAGTGTTTTCACAATGATTTGAGGGTGCCAGGGCATGAGTGATCTGTGTCAGGAGGCATTTGCACTTTTCTGTTTTGCTTTCTCTCCTAAACGTAAATTCAGTAAACTTTAATAGCTTGTAACTCCCCAAAGTCTGCAGTGTGTTTGCCTTATTTGGAAGGGGTGAGGAAAAAGGACTTGGGCCCATGCCTTTGGATTCCCTGAGGCTTGCAGAGCATGTTGGGGGGCACAGGTTGAGTAGGATGTGAGGAAGGAAACAGGCGGTTGTTAGAAAGGTGGGGAGGCAGTAGAGTTCTGGCTGCTTACTAGAGTAGCCAGTTGTAGCAATATGTAGAAGGGTGAAGAGCAATGCATTGTAGGGTGCCTGGAGGACCAACCAGACCTATGTCACAGAATTGCTGTTCACATAATACTGAACTGGTTCACAGTGAACTAGTTCAAAATTGCACTTGTTTTTTTCAGGTATCCTTTTGAACTATTCCAGGCAGATTTAAAAGAATTTAACAGGCTTGTATGTCTGTCTGCTTCAGGTTTAAACTATTTAAAATATTATGTATGTCTACACCTCTAAAAGAGGCTCACTCCAGAATAATCAATAGTTTGGTGGATATGCCATGCATATGCCGGGAAGAGAGGCCCAGATTTAGGTCCATGATCTATTCTGAGGTAGGTCTCTTTCTGCCTAGTTTTGACTAATAATTCCAACCTGGAATTTACATGTTTTGTGATGAATGTTTAGTCAAAATTAGCATATTTCAACCAAAGTTTTGTATTTCTTTGATTTTGACATTTTCTGACAAAAAGCTCGTTTATCAGAAAATTCTCAACTGTTTCTAAATGTAAGATGGAGAAAGTTGTGGCTTTCTTAACAAAGGGAATGCAACATTGGTAAGTCATTTTCTTTTTATATCAATTATTTCTATCAAGTCTATATCAAGTGACAGAGCAACAATTAGCTTTTGGCAACAGTTTATATGTGTGTGAGGGAAAATATTATTAGTGAATATTGTTTGTACTGCTGTGGCAACTTGTGAAGGTGAATTCTATTTAACTATGGAAATGGCACAGCTTAAAAAGTGACAGAGAAGTCTGCCCTACAGTGTCTCCTGACTGTGCCTGTAACATGATGCTAATTGTGCTAATATGCTAATGCATATTGGTGTCTGTATTTATAATTTAACCTGCATGAAAGGGGGAAGATTATCCCTTTGCTTTTTTTCTTCCACCTATTTATTAGATGGTGTTAATAACTTGTTGCTTAATTTATTGGCTATACACTTTATATAAGAACTCAGTAAATATAGTGATTTGCAGAGTTATGCTCTCAAAACGTAGACAATACATTTTTTCTGAGTAAAATGCAAGAGAAATATATTTAAATCTAAACCCCAAAATGGGGAAAAGGCATACCACGTTCAATCAATGTGATGAATTATGATCTTAAAAGGAGCATTGACTGTATTGGTCACTAATAGCTTCTTTGCTGACTCTTGAGATGTATAGTACCATTAAGTCAATACTTTTAAGCAGCTGAATATGTGTACTTCACAATTTCAAGACTTTGGAGAACATCAGGGTTACTGTTATGATTCATAAGCAGATGATATTTGTTTACTCAAAAATCCTTTTGGCTGATTTAATCAAAATGTCTAGATAAGGCAAAAATACTTTATGTTAATGGAAAGGAAAGAAACTTGTTAATAATACTTGTTTTCTGACCTCATCATAAGCTCAGAACTACAATGTGCTGAGTGACCTGCTTTTGATCCAACAAAGCACTTAAGTAAATACTTAATTTTGGCCATATTGCTTTTTAAGTTGTTCTCATCCAGCTGCTGCTTACTAACATGCTTGAAGGGAGTGACCTGGTGGTCTCAGTCCAGTTTATGGCATGTGGCTGCAAATGTCACAAATGGTTAACACTTGCCTACAATGCTCTCTGTATCTACAAATAGGTTCAGCACAGACAGAAGCCCTGATCTCTGCCTCAAGACTACAGAGACCATTTCTGTAGTTAGCAATAGGTTTAGTTGCCATGGCCTGCCTGATAATTCTCCTGCTGAAAATATCTGACAAGATCTGTTTTGGTTTGTTGGTTGGAATGAGTGTGTTCCTTCTCCAGGAACTGGTCTGAGTTCATCATTTTATTCACTGAGCTTGAACAGCCATCAGATATTACCACTGTTTTCTCACTTCCAGCCTTGGCTTTATTTGAATAGAGGTCCTATAGCTGGAGGCTCTGTAATGTCATATTTCAGTCTTAAAATGCTGCTAAGACAGACCTGATTCATATATGTATTTGTTCTTGTCTCTTATCTAGTTCTTTCCTGAATACATTTTTGCTACATCCAGTGACCATAGCTGAAATGAATGTATTTGAATTTCAGATTTAATGAAGACTCTTTGTTTCTTTTTGCCTGACATTCCATTTAATATGCTGGACCTGCATCTTAAGTTTTAAGCAAAAGCCATAAAACAGACCAAAACTATGTTCATGGGGTGACAGCAGGTCCTCAGGTAAGGAGCCTTGTCCCTGAAACACTTTTCTGAGCACAGTCCTCCAGAGCTAGTGGAGGTAACCTTTAAGATTTGGAGCATGATGCAATGTATTTTTAGTCCCATAAACCTGATAAGGTTAGTGATAGTAGGTAAAATGGGAAACTCTCTGTATCCCTTTTTGGCCAATATTAAGTAATCATGTTGTAATACCTGTACTTGTGAATAGTGTAGCTACATTAAGTATTTTATGAGTCAATAAATAAAGTTAGAAGGCGATCAAACCTGCTTATTTCCAAACGGTATGACCTTGGGATAGATTTTTTTAGTTACACACTAGTGGATATAGCAAGGCTAAAAATCTTGACAGGGTTATAGCTCTAAGTAAGGGTACATCTACACAAGATGTTTACTGCGGAGCTGACTAATTAGCTCCACAGTAAATGTCTCAGCTTCTACATGTGTACTCTTATTAGGGCACACAAAACTAAAACTGCACAGTAGGGCAGTACTTGTAAATACAAATACTACCCTGCTGCAGAGCTTTTTCATGTGCAGCAGTGCATGTATAGATACTGACCTGGCTAGCTGGGGCACAAAGGTACTACAGTGTGGGCACTACCTGCTAGCTAGCCCTGTGCTGAAGCACCCTCATGCCCCAGCCAGCCCCTCCAAAGCACTTTGAGCCTGGTCAGAGCAGCCGCAGGCTGGCAAGCTGACCCCCAGGGCCTCCTTCCAGCTGGGGCTGCTCTGACTGGGCTCCTTGTGCTGTGCATGAATAAACTCTGGAGCTCATGGCTCTGGAGTTAATTGCTCCCAGGCGCACATTCAAACAGCATACCCTGGAGGAAAAAACTCTGGAGCAATAAACTCCAGAGTTTATTCATGTGCTGGATGGCCCTCCAAATGTGGCCCATGGAACCATTGCATCTAGCCCATGGGGCTCCTCTTAGGGTGAGAAATCCCACACTGCCAGTCACAGTCCACTCCCTTGCATCTCGATTGGGGCCAAGCCATGCTTCCCATTCCTCTGTACAGATGGGCCATGCCATGTCCCCCTTTCCCTCTGGGGCTGGGCTATAACCCCTTTTCCCCTATGGACTGGGATCAGGCCATGCCCCCTTTTCCCACATGGGGCCAAGCCATGCCCCCTTTTCTTCTGTGGGGCCAAGGCACACTCCTATTTTTCCCCACAGGGCTGGGTTGTGGCTGGTCTGCCCCATGCCCCCCTCCAGGTGGTGGGGGTACTGGACCCAGTGCCAGACTGGGATGACTGGTGAGATCTGACCTGCAGACAGACAGGGTACTGCCCATCTGGCCCACCAGGGAAAAAGGTTGCACACCCCTGCACTAGCAGGATGCCAAGTCCTGTGCTGCTTAGAGCAGTATTCAAGCTGCATTGTTGCATTGCTGCTCTGGGTTCCTTCAAGCTGTACCCCTGCTCTAATTGTGGCTGAGAGCATTTCTGAGAGCACAGGCATGGTCTAGATGATTAGATGCAAGAGAGGAGATGAAGAGCCCGTTTCAGATACAGCTGTTCCCTGGCCAGATTTTCAACAACAACCTCATGCTTACATAGCAGGCAAGGAAGGACCTTATTCAGCATTTGAGGATGCGAGCTATCCCATTAGATCTACTCTTGTTTTTCCTCGTGTCCTGGATTAATATTTGCACAACCAGGAGATGCTTCCTGGATGAGAAGTATTAAAAATGCTTGGTATTATTATTTAAGCAATTTCAGGTAATATTTTTAAGATCACAGAAATGCCAGTTCCTGGATCCTGATTCCAAAGAGTGTCTGAGCTCAGTTTCTAGCATCTTCTGTATGCTCTCAAATTCAGGACCTGATCCTTTTGAAGTCAAAGGAAAGACTGTCTTTGACTTCAGTAAAGAATGGCTTGGATAAATAAATCCATCTCTCAGACGTGGTTTGTTTTGCTGGAACTGCTGATTATCATAATACAAATGTAAATGTGTATTATATGGAAAAAGCTTTGTTTGCAATTGCTCTTTGGACCAGTCAATACTTAAATAATCAGCCTGCTTACAAAACATTGAGCTCTCACTGGCTTAAAAGATGTAAAGATCTATTTAGGGAGATGCTGCTCATTTGATATTGTGGACTGTTTCTTTGTTTGTTCATTTAGATACACAAATGTTGTGTAGTAATTATCAGTAAGACTAGGAGGGTTTGCATTCTTATCCATTTGCATCTGAGTATCTATTTTCTCTTGCTAAAGTCATGATAAATGATCCAATAAATTCCCCAGATTGAACTTGTGTTTGTGCTTTTCACTTTGTTTGAAAGCTTTTTTATTAAATAAACCACATTGCTTGTAAAGAGGAATTCATTGTTTACCCGTAGAACAGAAACAGCTGTTTTAGTTTCCCCATAGTGCCCCATTGGTATATTTCAACTCTTTACCTGAAGAGACTGATTCCGGAATATAAGAAGTTACAAGCTCAATCAATAGACAATGCTATAATTTTGCATTTTGAAAAATAAATGTTTAAAGCACTTGAGGTACATTACACTGCCTGGTTGACTGTACTATTCTAAAAGTCCACTGCACTTGAAGGTCCCCACCTTTCTCATGCATTTACCCCCCTGATTTCCTATGCTGGGCATGGGGGAAATGTAAATTGTCACTGTAACAGGGTGGCCTCCTCGTCAGGTCTCCACCAGCTGCCCTGCTCCTGTGGTAACTGCCCACTTTGCTCGCCTGCCACACCTTGATGAAAAAATATGAGAGCTGTTACTAAGGCGGGAGGCTACCCATTACTTGCCCTGCTGACAAGGGCCTAATACCCACTCCAACCTTCCCTCCATGGGTCCCATGTCTTGCAGATGTTACTCTGGTGTTACTTCTCCAGCCTATGGTCAGAGAAAACTGGGCACACAGTTGTAACTCTTCTCTACAGCCCTGGAAGGCCACTCACCAGACCATCCTTCCCTGGCAGGGTGCAGTTTTATGTCTTACCCAGGACAAGGGTTCACCTCCACCCCATGGCCCCTGCCCTTACGTCTGGATATTCCCAGAGCAGCCTTTCAGCCTGATGTTGCCTCCTTCCTTCCTGCAGCAAACTGCATCCCAGTTTATATCACTGGGCCAAAATGGCTGCCCCAATCAGGCACCTGGCTGCTACCTGTTTCTTGCTCTTAAAGTGGCAGGCACCAAAGGTGCACTGCCATAGTTGCATACCATTGTGTGGTGCTGTGTGCAAGTAGTGACAGTTTAAATGGCAAGTAATAAACTCAATCCTCTGTAGTTCTTCAAGAAAGAAAAAAAAATCCCCTCCCCTTTTATTTCCTTTTTCAATATCTTTATTTTTTCAGGTGCTTCTTGTAAGATATATGAATGTGGTGAATCTGCATGTGTGAATCTTAAATTACTTTCTATTGAATCAGCTTATGCCAATGCATGTAGAGTTTTACTTTGTGTTTTCCATGTATTCTGTGCCTTCCAGTCTGGCAGCACTTTTTCTCATATCTGTGGCTGGAGTCATTTATTTATGAAGGTCCTGGGACAAAATAACACTTCTCTAGCTCAGTCATTTTCTCTCCAAGTTGCCAAATATGCTGTTGTGCTTAGGCCTCTAAAATGAAACTCATGGAAAGTGTCGATGGTTAGAAAGTATGGAAAACAGAGATTTAGAGGAGGTTCTTCAGCAACTAGAGGTGTCATTACCACTCCACAAGTAAGAAACAAAAATATTCTGCAGTTGTGTCTTTAAATATTGGCACATAATGAAGCTGTAACAGAAATTTGAAGTGTATGTTTTGTCAGGTTGAGTTGCATAATGTTCTTGGACTGAGGCATCAAGGGAGGAGGAGGAAAGAAATTGTGTGAGTCACTGCCAAAAATAGGATCTGAATTAGGTGCTGAGTGAGCTGGGCATCTGAATGAAACATGGAATTTACCGTAAGGAACAGACTGTGACATTACTGCTATAAACTTTGAATTCTGTGGTAAGTTCATGGTGATTAAGGTAGTTGATGCTTGAGATGTTTTACTGCAAATACTGTTTGGCACCTGAAGAACTGAAGGAACACAGATTTCTGAGCTGGAATCACAGAAATAAGAAAAACATATGAGAGGTCCATCGATATACAGGTTATGTTAGACAGATGCACAGCAAAAGGAGAACAGTAGTCACTGTGGTATTTTGGGATTATTGCAAGTAAATTGAGTGATGACACAGCAGTAATGAAAGATTATAAAAACAAAAGAAAATGCCATATGGGTAAATATAGGAAACTGCAATCTCAATTTGGTTTCAGGTATTAGGTGGTTGGGAAAGAATTTTGGTTTATGGAAGAAAAAGTGTTAGGTGGTTGCAAAATTTGGATAAATTGTCATGATTTAAAGTTGGAGTTTTATGGTCTCATGCTCTTTGGTTTCACTGTAATCAAGATACCTTTAAAGAACACGGCTTAAACTTTTAATGCTGGTAATTTAGCAACTACCGTTAATTCTGTAGAGCATAGTTGGGGTTTTGGCACTAATTCACATTGCTCTGTGTAAACAAGGTCTGTATGCTGTAAGATTGTTCTAGTTGTGCATGGAAGTCATCAGTGTGCTTATTCACAGAAAATGTGCACATTTGCCAAGGTGCATTTGTGTTTTGGTATCTTAATTGAGGGGGTGGGTGAGACATAACAAAGTTGTCAGAAAAAACAGCAGGTGATGTGTTGGTCACTGTGGAAACCAGACTTCTGATGAAAAGGTTACATATTTGGTAGTATTATAGTCAGGACTGCATAAAATGTACATATTTGTTTTGTCAAACTACTTCACTCCCAAGAATTCTTTTAATAAAGAGTGGAAACATAAGCTTTAAGAAATGTTGAAAATATTTCAAAATGGAACTTATCCTGTATTACTGAAGTTATAATTTTGTATACATTGAGAATATGTATGCATTGACAATACCAAAGTTCATCTTTCAGCCACCTTTTTATGGCATGGATCAGGACTAAGGATCAAATAACACGAAGCATACTCTACAAAATAGGCTGATAAACAGAACCTGTAGTTTGGGATTTTTTGTAAAAGTAGACTTTCTGGCTGTTGCCCCAAGAAAATGTGCTTTGGTATTATTTATTTTTTAAAGCAGAGATGTGTTTAGCTGTGTTAGCCTGAAGTCAGGCATATGGTAGGATGGGGGTAACAACTTAGAGACTAGGGCCAGTTACAGACATTACACTTTTACCAGTATAAGTGGTTGGAAACCAATTTATACCCATAATGGAACAGCAGTTGGGCACACACACACTGATTTAAAAATGGTAGAACCCGATGTAAGGTTTGCTTCTTCCACCGAAGGGAGAATTCTGCTTGCTACCAATCTAAACTATGCCACTTACAGAAAACCACCTGACTTAGATTGATTCCACCTTGGGCTTTTTGATATTCATACCTAGCTTAAATGTTTCGGGTAGGCATGAGCTTTCATAGGCGACAGACTACTTTGTCAGATGATAAAGTATGCATCTTTAAAATGATATGAAGAATATCAACTAAAAAAATTGACATCACGCTCAGAAAAACTAAGACATCCACCAGTGTCCCTCAAATAGAAGCTTGGCCAAAGACATGTCTTTATGCTATCGTCTTGTAGGTAACAAATATAGGATATTGTTGGACTGTCCAGAGACATATATTCTGAAACACTCCACAATGGTTCCTCCCTCCATTATCTTTGTGGGGATAGCCACACAGAGCCATTATCCACCTTTCTCAGAGTTTATTTAGGAGGTTGGTGATGGTTTAATTTTTTCCAACTCCTCCTTCCACACTGTGGCTGGAAGGGAAACCATCCCTTTTTCCACAACAGTCAGCTCTAGACGTGAATCACACCAAGAGATAGAGACTAATAAGTTACAGCAAGATAGCTAGGGAACATTTCAAGTAGCTTTGCATAGTGATAGATGCCTAAATGGAGAAGTAAATTATTCTACTGCATAAACATCCTTTTTAATATTCACAGAAGAGAAGTAATTTCAAACTTAGGTTATGTTTGAATAGAATCAAAGTTCAGTATAAGTGTTGACAAAGTTGTATTTTAGGAAACAGTTATGGAAAGTGGTGGCTTTCTAGAAGGTTCCAAGACCAATATGTTTTATAAACATTAAGAAAATAGAAACTTAGATTTGCATTCTTGACATACTTATTTAATGAAACTATGGAATAGATGCACAGTCTAATGCATATGTGCACTGAAGAGAATTTAAGACAAATATGCTCTGTGGCTAACTAACTTTCAACATGAAAAATCAATGAAATTACATATATGTATAAGGATATCCAGGATGAGGCCTTTTAGGGTGTGGATTTTTGGTAGTTTTGATACCAGATGAAATGCAAAATTCATATAACTTGTTTTTGCCATTTTCATTTAAATGAGTTAGTCAATTCACCTTTCTGAAAGGTTCATTACATCTTTTGTATTATTAATTTGTATAGGTAGATTAAAGATTTACATATTTACATGAAGAATTTTATTACATGTGCATTTTGAGTAGATCTTTCTGATCAAGTGTTAAGGTTAATAACAGCATAATTTTTGGACATATCAGTAGTTATGTGAAAATGTGAACAGTAGCTGTGTGAAACCTTCCCATTTATAGAGCTACTTTCTATGTGTATTCAAGCTGTATTTGGTTATTATTTGTGCAAAATTTCTGTAAGCTTTGTGTGGCGGTGAGATGCCCCCACAGGCTCCCGAAGGGGAGAGGGTAGTCCTCGTGGGCCCCAACCCCCACAAACAGCCCCCCCTCCCCACAGGGGAAACTTACCTCCTGCTGGGCAGCCAGAACTGGAGCAGGAACTGCGGCCGCGCGAACCAGCGTTACGCTGGCTGTTTAATCAGCTATTCCTTGGGCGGGGAACAGCTGAGCCAATCGGGAAGATTTAAAAGCTCCACCGGAACCCAGGGGGCAGGGGAGGTGGAGAGGGAGCACACTGGTGTAGATCATGCCAGACGCACTGAGGTTCCTGCAATGGAGAGGAGCAGCACAGTCAGTGCAATGCTGGCAAGCAAAACAGGGGAGGCATTTGAGCCCCCTATAGGAGGCTGGGGGGAAAGGAAGCAACTCCATACCCCTCTCCTCCCCAGGGGTCTATTTCTTTTGAGGAAAAGAAAAAGAGAAGAGGTGTAAGAGTAAAGCACCCTACTCAGAGGCACTGAAGTAGGCGCCTGCCTATGCACATATAGCTTGCCAGTCTCAAGGGCAGGAAGGCTACTCATCAAAGCAGAAGGGGCAGCCTGACAAGTGCCAACAGAGCCCACCTGGTCATGGGGTCCTGCTTGAGGCAAGCTGTGGTCGAGCCAGCACGACTGAATCACCATTGCTGGTGCCCATCAAATTGACGAGTGGATGGGGTGTAGGAAAGGTGGAGCCCTGTGGAACATCACACCTGAACTGTGAATACTGTCATCCCCAGGGAGCCCCCCCAGGAAGAAGATCTCCACTGAACCCTCTCTTTATATAATAACACCAAGTCATGGCAGACGAGTTGAGGGGAGGGGCTCCACACCAGACGGATAGTGCATCACTCAGGGAATCCCACTTAAGGCACCTTCCATCACACTTTGTCATATTTTATTCCTGATAAGTTTGTAGAGCTCATTCACCCTTGTAGAATGAGCTGAATACTATTCTAGCTCAAGATCACAAAATCAAAGATAAATTCTGCTTGTAGAATGTCGCTTATTGTGTTCTCCTTCCTTGCTCAGTAAACAGGGCGATTCATCACCTTGGGCAAAATACATTTTGTTATCCCTTCTCCCCACATGCACACAGGTAACAATGTAGACCAGTTAGAAGCCACTGATTACAAATTGCCTATACAAATGCTGCCCTGGGCCAGCACTCAGTTTGTCCATACAATGGACGAACCCTGTCAGCAATTCTTGAAAACATTTGTAGGAAATTTGAGTACAGACAGCATACAGGATTCGGCCTTTAAGCCAAGGCAGACTTTTAAGGGTTGGTAATTGGAAAAATCATCTCTTTTTTATGAAGAAACCTTTGAAAGATACTGAACATGTTTGTTTCCCAAGACACTTTTATGTTGAGTTAGGTTTTGATCCTGTAAAGATTTACACATGATTAACTTTGAACATCTTAGCCTCTAGACACGTGCATAAGTCTTTGCAGGCTCTGGGCTTCTGTTTTTAAGATACATTAATTCTTTTATGCTTCAATTGTTGACACTACAAATAGTTTATATTTTTTCAGAGCCTCTATTTTATTGGCTTTCTCTAGTTTCCAGGTAACAAAATTTCTCTGGTTCTGGAAGCTTCAGTGATCATGAGAAGCACAGGTGTATAATGATGTTTTGCCCTATTTCTTTGCTGTTAATTTATTTACTCAAATACAAGATAAGTCCCCTCCCCCCCCGCCCCCCCCCAAAAAAACGCCCCCCCCCCCCCCCCCCCCCGCCCAATCAGCATGGGGTAAAAAGCCCCTTGTCCTATATCTGGCTACAAGGAAAACTCATTAAATACATTGTCTATCATTAACTTGCTGCCAAAAACAACATGATCTCAGTAGTGGAAACCTATTAGGAAGTTGATTAAATGAAACCAACACCAAGCGTAAGTATAAAATACATGGTCCATATTGGCTAAACATGCTGATGGGAACCTATCACAAGGATAGATTAGTACAGTCTATCTGAATAAGATATATGCTAGTGCCCATTGCATGCAGTGTTCCTCAGCCCCAACTGTTTTTCAAGTCATGGTGAACCTCTACATAGCATACATTTTTACCTTTTCACTCCTACTCCTGAGCTGCATCTTTCTTTCCCATTTCTGATGATTCCTGTTTCTTCACCAGCCTTACATGTCTGGCAAACATCACTAAATGGGGCTCAAAAAAGTTCACCCAGAATCTCTCTGTTGGTCCCTCTCTCAGCCTATCACATGTGATTGGTGTGGCCCTGCCTTCTGTGAGGTTAAGCCAGACCAGGTTGCCCTGCACCTCCTCTACAAATATAAGTTTTTGAACACCCCAGGACTTGTGACAATAACACCTATTTCTGGTCATGACTGGGGGACTAATTAGCACATGGATCCTTTGTGTGGAGTATCTGGAGTACACACACATACTGAAGAGTGTTGAGCTGTAGGGTCACCATGGCTTGAAATGCTGTTGATTGTTGGGACATAGCACAATGAACTGTATGGTAAATCATGAGCCTTTTGGCTTTGGACTAATAATATCATGCATAGTGTGTAAGTGCCGAAGTGCTAGTTAAAAATGTGTTTATGGAATACCTATGCTAAAAGTTGCAGTAGTTTAAAAAAATGTAAAATGGATCAATTTTGGATGAGCTAAGTCTATGGGTACTATAAACAAATTACTACAGCTATGTTTATTGCAAGTTCAGTGTTTTCAAATGTGTTCTTCACATCCATGTACTTAGGGAGATCAGGGTCTGACATTAAGAAGGGGGAAAGGATTGCTAGTAGAAGATGTTGGGTGGGGGCTGAGAGCAAGGGGTCCCTGTGACCCCCGCCCCTTTCCCAATTTATTTTCCCTGCAGTAGTAGTCGTGGGAAGGGGAAAAATTCAAGGCTATCCTCCAACAATTAGATACCAGGAAAATTATAACAAATTGCATACATTTTCCATATATAGAATCTAATTATGGGGGGAGGGTTGTCTTATAATCAGGGTCATCTTATATTTGAATAAATACAGTATATTCCTTAAAAAAACATGAAGCATCTCAAAGTTCCTGAACTTCCATTCCAGGGCCATCTGTTTCTTCTGTACCATCAAATGAAGACATTTCTTGATTTCTAAATGAACATGCTTAAAACATGATTTGTCCACTCTTCTATTAAAGAATGTTTTAAAAACACAGACTGAGTGTTTTATGCAATCTGACATTTGGAAAATGCCAGTGTTTTTATACTGACTTACTGCCAATGTATTTTACATTTTTATTTTTATATATCTGACTAGTTATATATACAAGCTCATTTGGGGATTATTAAAACATTTGGCAGTATTTTTATGCAAACTTAAAAAATAGCTGCTTTTCAAATTTTGTATTCTCTTTTCAATACTCTTAAGAAAATATTAATAAAATAGTGTGAGAACTTCCTGTTTTACAAAGAAATTAATATGACAACTTTTAGGTGTTCTGTTGAGGGTACTGGACAAGATCCATAGAAGCACTTGTGTCTCTGTTTAGCTTAAAACATGTGAGAAGCACTTTGACTTCACCAAGAAAACTCTTGCGACTGAAGTTAATCACGCGTGCTTTGTTGGTAACAGTGTTCAGTAACCCCTTTTTTGAGGGGTATCTGGAGTACACACACATATTGAAGTGTGCTGAGGTGTGGGTTCACCATGGCTTAAAATGCTGTTGACTGCTGTGGCCCAGCCCGATGAATTGAATGGTAAATCATGAGCCTTTTGTCTTAGAGACCTAGGGAACACACAGATATTTTCCACACTCAGTCTATGATCCCACGGCTTACTTTATACTGTGTGATCTTAGGCTGGGTGTGGTGTGTATAGATGTTCTCCAGTGCTAGGAGCTGTGCAGCAAACCATTGTAAGTAACTCTGGGTGGATAGGCTCATGGTAGTTAGTGGGTCCCTGGGGGGCAGTGGGGTTGCTGATATTGGGACAGGGGGCATCTGGTGGGTCTGTGGGGACTGGAGAGTCCATGGAGAGGGTTGGTTGTCTGTCTAGGGGTGGGGAGGTCAGGGGGCTAAAGATAACCTGGTCAAGTTTGGGGGATAGAAGGAGCACAGACCCAGGGCTGGGAAAGCTCAACTGATCATCCAAACCCTGGGACTATGCTCCAAATGTGTGCAGACCACTCAGTGTAGCTAACTTAGTCTGGGCTTGCCATTTTTTGGCTAAATTCAAATTCCCAAACATCTACACAGATGGGCATTCAGATCAACCTAGCCCCAGTTAGGTCAAATTAAATGTAAGTCTATATCTATCCCTTCAATGGAGATCACTGGGTGTGGCATGTGAAAGGCTGAATTTTGTCTTCCTTCAGCGTGGATCAAGATTGCAGTAAGGTCAGTGTTTTGAGGGATGAAACTGAGGACAGTTTGGACAATACTTAAAGCAGACATCAAATTCCTTGCTGCATTGTTTACAACCCCTTTTTGCTAAGGCACTGAATTGTGTGCAGTGTTTATTTCCCTGGTAATCTCTGATGTTTCAATAACTTTTTAATGCATACACGTATTTGAAACATTTTGTCAGTTTTGGCATTTGGCTTTAATTTCAGGACTTTTTAATGACTCAGTGTTCCCCTCTCCCCCACCCCTTTAATTTTATCAGTAGTAGCTCTCAGCTGACAAATTTAGTATTAATAAATATGCACTGCCTCTTAATATCTAAGGCTTTTTAATCTGAGATTGAAGTTAAAATCCAGAGTAATGAAAATAAATAACAACTAGCTGAAAAGTGTAATGATCTCAGTTACTTGTGAACTACTGTCAGTCTATGTTGGGTGCTGCTGGTAATCTATACATGAAGAGAGGTATTTGAATAAATTATTACTTTAAAGGAGGAGAAAAACATCCTTGTGCTGAAACATGCTCATGTTTGCAGGGGAAAAAGTGTCCCCATAAACACTTGGAGCTCTCTGCAGCCCCAGCTTCCAGTTTGGACTGCTGAGAAACTTTGATTTTTGTGCTATGGAAACAGTAGTACATAGTCCTAGGCTCCTTTGCCCCTTCTTTTGTTCATTTCTAATTCTCTGGTATCTCACTAAAGTAGAACCTGGATCATACATGTATAGGTGATTTATGCTCCACTTAAAGCAGGTTGCCAAGTGAAGCATGAGCTGCACAACACCTTCCTTAGGCTTTTATTTCAAAGGGCACTATTTTTTTCCACTCATCTGGAGCACTATAGTGGTTTGTCCCACACTGTGAAGGTGTGCCCTTTGAAATAAAAGCTGCAACAATTGTCTGGAGCACCACAGCAGGCCTGTACATCTATTTGCAGTAGCTCTGTATATTTTATTCACAAGCTCTCATTTTCACAGGTGCCTAGGAAGCCTAATCCTACAAAATATCCATATTATAGTTTATTATTTTTCCTGGTGTCTTTCTCTATCAGAAGCTACAGAAACACAATACCTTATGCCAAATAGTCTAGCTTCATTGGATGGAATGGAAAGTATCTTGACCTACCCTAGTCAGAGCTCTCATCTGGAAAATAGGATACTTGGATTTTAGGTCCTTCTCACTCCAAGAGGCTTCAAACCCACATCTTCCTTTCCCTGAGGAAGTGCTTTAACTACTAGACTACGGGGCCAAATGTGGGCAGCCCTATTCTTAGAGATGGAACTATGTATTTTGAATCACAAATGGATGGAGGTGCCCAATGTGGATCTCTAACTCAGGTGCCTAAGATTTGAAGAGAGATGGGAATTCAGATGCATCTTTCTGCTCAGCATTTCCTGCTGGCTCTCTTTGTTTTCTGGATTTCCTTTTGGAGACAACAGCTTTTCCCCACTCTTGTATAGAGCATGTAAACACCTAAACCGTGTCAGATTAGATACCTTGACCTGGTTCAAAGTAAAAATATAGGTGCCTCCAAGATCATACCGGTTTGGGCCCAAAGTCTTGAGAAGGTATGATGATTTAGTAACCTCTGAATGAAAGGTTGTCTGCAGAAAGGGGAGAGAAGGCTATTGGATTTTTTCCCCCTGTTACCAAAGTTACCCGTCATTTTGGGGTGTCCTCATTTATGTATGTTTCTGGGGTCTTTGTAATACGATCCATGTGCTGCTTGTGTTTCTATACGGAGCTGTATCTCTCCCTTCTGCAAGTCCTCACCCCCAATGGAGCTATCTTGCAGAACTCAGTTTCAATGGGGCTGGGTTCCTCCAACCACTGAATCAGTCAACACATATATGCACGTACACACACAGAATAACAGGGCATGCCTGAGCCAGGCCAAGTTATTCAGCACTGACAGGCTAACACCCTCATATGCCTTGAACTCAGTTCATCAGGGCAACAATAAAATACAGTCAGACACAAGCACATGGGTTAACAGGGCATGCCTGAGTCAGGCCAGGTTTTTCAGCATTTACAGGCTGACACCCTCATGTGCCTTGAACTCAGTTCGTCCCTTATTTCAGCAGATAAATGCAGTTAGACACACATATGCTCATGCTAACAGAGTATGTCTGAGCAGGCTGGGTCCAATCAGCACTTTCAGCTGATACCCTCATGCGCCTCAAAACTCAGCACATTTCAATCTCTTGTCACAATGATCCTAGTAGTAACTCCCTTGATAAGAGGACCCCACCAGTTTTGGGCATTACAGGGATCTTTGGCTGAGGTAAAAGAAGCATTGCTGCAGAGCAAATGGGGAGGTCAAGGGGAAGGAAGAGTAGGTGAGGTTCAGAGAGAGAGTATAGCAACCAACTTGACCATAAAAGTTATTTATTGCCAGGTATATAAACTTATGATGATAGCAGTAGTAATAGTCATACAAGAGAGACAAAACAGTTACAATAGTACACAGTTTCAATTAGGTATTTGGAGAAGTCTAGCTCAAGTTTGAGCAGCAAAAGTCAAGTTTAGAAAGCTATGCCTGGAGTAAGAGAGTAAAAGTCAGGTTCCTGGAGTCAGAGAGAGAGAGAGATCCCCAAGAACACAGAGCTGACAGGTAACACCCCCTGGAAATGAACATCTCAGTAAAGGAGGGTTATTCAACTGGAACTTGAATTCTGAACAATCTAAAGTTTGCAAATCTCTAGTTATGATATTCCCAGTTGGCCACCACAGCCCTCTAGTCAGGTCTGCTGTCACTTTATCTTGAAGGAAAGGTGGAAATCTCTATGGGCACATCCCAATTAGCATGCACATGGGACATTCCCATGGGACAAATAACAGCAGCACATATTTGTCCCTAGGCATGCCCCACACACGCACTCTGGTACTACGTAAAGTGACCCAGGTAGGGTAGTGGAGGCTAAGGCCAGCCTTACCTGAAGTCCCAGGGCCTCATGGGTTAGCAGCCATGCTGAGCCAGCCTCTCAAAACCAGTCTGGAAGCCAAAACATAGTTCTGGCTGGCCAGGCTCCCTTTCTGGCATACGAAGCTAAAGATGAGTAAGATTGGAAGAGACGCAATGTGGTGTCTATCTTCAAGAAAGGGAGAAAGGAAGATCTGGGGAATTACAGGCCAATCAGTTTGACCTCAATCCCTGGAAAGATCTTGGAAAAAATTATCAAAGGGAACATTATCAACAGGCTAATGGAAGGCAACATTCTGAGGGATAGCCAAGATGGGTTTGTTGCAGGCAGGTCTTGCCTGACCAATCTCATTTCCTTCTATGACCAGGTGATGCATCACCTGGACAAAGGGGAAGAGGTTGATATCTCTTGAAACTATCTCCTTGAAACTTGGCAGGCTTCATGATCTCAGAAGGGGCTACCATCCCTGCAATTTTCATCTGAATCAGGCAAGAAATGACAGTTGTAGACATTTTCATGTTTCCCCATTATAGCTTATGGGCAAAATGTCGAAACAGTCCCAGTTCTGACAAAATGAAACGGAACAGTTCTTCAAAATTAAACAAAATGATGAAACAAAACACTGTCCCTTTGAAACAGTGAAACACAAGTCGAAATGAAATGGTGCTGTTTTGCACAGCCCTACGTTTTGCTGGGATCCTTTGACCCTAGCTGACTTCCTGCCCCTTGGGCAGGGGGCTGGACTTTATGATCTTACAAGGTCCCTTCCAGCCCTAAAGTCTATGAAATCTAGTAAATCTATGAAGTGTTGAGTAAAGAAAATGAAGAAGGCAACAGTATCTCTCTCAGAGGTTTTCAAACACCTATGTAATAAAATAGTTCAGGTTCAAGGAAAATTCAACTTTTCCCTTTCCCTCCCCTCCTCTCCTTACTTCTGCAGTTGATCTTCTGCTTTGCTGGTGAAGTGCTATAGAGTTAAACTGGGAGTGGATTTGTTGAAAAATTCTCTCTGCATGATTTTTCCCTATTGAAAATGCTCAGGTTAAAGGACTGCAAACTCAGTATGGGATTTGAAAATTAAGATGTGTCTTATTTCTAGTTTGAGTGATATCATCTGCAGATTCTTCAGTGAAACTTAGCTGACAAGTTTGTTAATGCTTGAGGAAGAAAATAATCCATCTGACTGTTTTGTGGTTATATATTGGTTCTACAAAGTGATAGTCATAAAATTTTTCTTTTCATCAGTCAATAGATATAAGTAGATATGACTCAAAGGCAAGCGGGGAGCAAATTTGTTTTGAGTATAAATGTGTCATTTTATGTTACTTTTTTACTGCAATTCTGCCTGAAGTTTTCATTGATATGACTCACCTTAAATTTAGCCAAATCTTTTAAATCTATGGCTTGGTGACTACTGTGTTGATTTATATAAATCGAACACCTTCTTTCTGCTCTAGCTCCCGGGACTAAAACTGAATAAAGAAGAATATTGAGGATAAAACTGAAAGGAAAATAAAAGCTAAATAGCATCACTCAATGTAATCATTATTTTTTTTTATTTTCAGCATGTCCTAGATGATTTCAGATGATGATACAAACTAGTATTTGGAAAATTGCAGCTTTAAGCAAACTTTTTTTTTCTAGGAACTTTGCACTTGCTGTTCTTACTGAGGTAACTGGCAGATGCCTCTTGTAAATGTTATTTTGGGAGATCATTTTTCCATCTTATGAAACCAAAGGTTACAACTGCTGTAGGCCTTGATTCAACATGACCATGATTATTAATCTGAGTTGCAAAATGATTCAGTCTTCCCAACATAGCTTTTACTCTGTGGAGGCTTCCCAGGATTGCTAATTTGCATATTGAGATAATTAGCGATATTCTCAAATATTCAGATATTCTCCAACAATATTTTTTTCCTCCAAAAAATACCAGTTGTTGAAACATTTTTTTTTCCCTAGAAATATTTTTCATGAAACTTTCTTGGGTCCAGAGGCGGAGGGGAGGAGAAACAGGGAGAGAGAGAAATCAAGTTTCAACTGTCTTATTCAGAATAAATCTTTACATTTGAAGGTTTGTCTATGCAATAGACAAAACCTTCAGCAGTGGGTACCTGAAAGGACAGGACTGAGGATGTTCCGCTCACAGGAGTCTGCTAACATGTTCCAGAGATGGAAGCTTGCCAGGCATGCAGCTCTGGACTCTTTTCCAGCTCCAACTTTTGAACTTTCCGTTTCCGGTGGACCTGACAGCAGGTACTTGAGCTAGGTCTGGAACAGCCTTGTGTGAACTTCCAGCTCTGGAGTGTCAGCAGCCTCGGATAGGAAGGGTATGCTCAGTCTTGTCCTTCTGCTGACATGGTATATGTAAACCCTAAGTCTCCAGCAAATCAAGTGAATGTCCTAACCACCAGAGTATTGCCTATTTTTTAGTAGATTTCGCGCTCGCTCTTTCTAGTGCTTCCTTTTTTGCATTGGACTTTATTTAATTCTTGAGGTCCCTTCCAGCCCTGTTTTGTTATGATCTGTCCTCCTTCCCTTTTACCCTACAATTTTTGCAAAGTTTTATTTCATGCTTCATTGAAACAAAAACAAATGCTAACACCTCCTAATTATTTTTTGGTTAAAAAAAAAACAAGTCTTTATTCCCAGCCAGCCTTAGAGATGATGGGGATAATACCCTTCTCCTAAAACATTTGTTTATGTGTTTCACTGAATGCTCTTTCTGCTATGAATTTTTATTGTCCTTTTCTTAAAAAAAAACCCTTTTGCTTTGGGGGTGTTTTTATGGTGTAAGTATGCATCATTGCAAATCATACCTGGTTGGAGTGAAGTAAGCTGAATTTCCATAAGAGGTTGAAGAACATCTTCAAATAATTCAGAAGAGAAAAATTCTGTACTTTTAAAAAGTCTGTTGATTATACAACATTTGGCACAACTGAAAAGTAATGCAAACCATGAATTGAATACCAAAGTAGTCATGTTATTTGTATTATTGTATCACTTAGGAGCCACAGTCAAGGACCAGGACACCATGATGCAAGGTCCCCTACGTAGAACACAAACAGAGTCTGTGTTGCAAAGAGCTTTGATTCCAAATATAAGACAAAATATGACTGATGGAAAAATACAAGAAAACAATGAAACAATCTGAGTGGTATAACAGGTGGTGATCTCAGCACAACAGCAGCCTAATTGTTTATTAAGTTATTTCTATAGGTGTCATGGCAAAAGAGAGATTTAAGGAAGGATTTGAAAGAGAATAATGAGCTAATTTTGTAGATGTTTATGGAGCTTATCCCAAGCATGATGTGTAGCATAGGAGAAAGTCAAAGTACTTGAAAATGTTACAAGTAGACAATGGTTGCTTAGGAGGGCACTGTGCTGTCTCCTTGATAGTGAGTGAGGGATGATAGGTGATGTTGAAAGAAACTAAGGGCTTTGAAAGTAAAACAATGCTTGATGCAATTTATTATAATAAAAAGTTTGAAAGTATTTATTGAAGGGTACCTACTAAGGAAAACAATAGGATCTAGAGCCTCAAGATCTTAATGGTTAAGATTTCTAAAGTATCCAACTGATTTAGGAAGACCAGTCCACTGACTTTTTAAAGGGACTTCTGGTTAGATACTCTTGAAACTACATTCCACATGGATAGTACCACACATCTAGTTTGCTACTAAACGTAGCAAACTACTTTTTTGCTCCCTTGACCTGGAGGGATGTGGGCAGTGGAGTTCCCCAGGGCTCGGTCCTGGGGCCTGTTGCTACCTGTCAGCCCTGTGTTCCTGAGGGAGCCCTGGCACCCAGCTTGGTGGACTTACAAAGGACTTTTTCTATTCCCACCTTTCTTCCCCCACCTCATCTAACCAGAACTAAGCAGAAGACAAGTTTAATAGGTATCTTGGGCCATACATTCCCTGGTCCCAGTATTTAAACTTCCCTGGCCTATTTAAACTTGATTGACTAAAACTCGGTTGCTGGTTTAGGAAATGCTGAGGCAAGAGACCGAGTCAGAGGGGGTCTGGACAACATTTTAACAATGGTTAAGGGTTCATCACAATGTCCAGCCCATTGGAGCCCTAACCACAAATGCTGTCATACTTTTCCTGGGATGACTGGTGGAAGTCCTCCCCACAAAGTTTATGAACACTCCAAGTAAAATCCCCTTAAGTATGTTAAAAGACTACAGTAAGATCTGAAAGTCATGCTAAGCTGAGGCTTATTCACAACAGGTAAAATACAAAACACTGATGCTGACTTCACAGTGCAAGCATAGCTAGGCCATCTGAGAAGAAACAATGCAGTATCCCTTCCAGTATATCTTCAATATTCATAATAATTTCAAGCTGGCTCCTAGGTGTCTGGTTACTCCTTAAAACTTTATATTTTCTCTGGTTGTTAACCAGTTTTTTGAGATGTTCCAAACCAGATAAACCCTTGTCACTGAAAAAGGTAATTCATTTAAATTGAAACTGTTTATATAACAGGATTTTCCCTGTCAATAACGGCTTGGGACCCTCTTAATTTACACAATTAAAAGAATGCTTTCAAGAGTCTGGACTAAGGGTATAAGAAAAATGTAAAGCAGCAAACAGGGTGCTTCAAGAGGGAGAAATCTCTCTGACACCATCCGCTGTTGTTCTCGACAAGCTGGGAGAAACAGATCATCTCTTTCAGTTGCCTGTTTAACCTTCAACTATCATGCTAGGAACTTTGCCTGTCAACAAATCATCCAAGTGCCTTGGAACAGTGAGATCCCAGCTCTCGCTCTCTCTCTCCTTCTCTTTCTCCCTCTCCCTCTTTCTCTCACTCTCTCTTTCTTTTTCTCTCTAGGCATAGCTTTCTGAATCTGAATTGTATTAGGTAAGCTTGAGCTAGGTTTCCTCAAATACTCAATTGAAACAGGATAATATTGTAATTGTTTTTGTTTGTTTTCCCTTGCATGCCTATTACTTCAAGAAAGGGAGGAAAGTGGATCCGGCAAACTACAGTCCTATCAGCCTGACCTCTATCCTGGGGAAGGTCTTAAAAAGATTATCAAAGAAAACATTCTTAATAGACTGACTGATGGCAACATCCTGAGGGATATCCAGCATGGGTTTGTTACAGGTTGGTCTTGCTTGACCAATCTTATTTCCTTTTATGACCAGGTGACCTATTACCTGGACAAAGGAGAAGAGATTGATGTCATATATCTTGACTTCAAAAAAGCCTTAGATCTGGTATCCCATAATCACCTCTTAGCAAAACTAGCCAACTGCAGCCTCGGCTTCACCATGATCCACTGGCTGGGGAATTGGTTCCATGTTTGGACCCAGAGGGTAGTGGTTGATGGAAGTCAATCGTCATAGTGTGCTGTGACCAGTGGGGTCCCTCAAGGCTCTGTCCTTGGGCCTATAATATTCAACATCTTCATTAATGATGTGGACACTGGTATCAGAAACGGACTGGCCAAGTTCACCGATGACACCAAACTTTGGGGTAAAGCATCCACACTTGAGGACAGGAGGGCAATCCAGGCTGACCTTGACAGGCTAAAGAAATGGGTGGACAAGAACCTGATGGTGTTTAACACCAAAAAATGCAAGGTTTTCCACCTTGGGAAGAAAAACTTGCAGCATGTTTATAGGCTCAGCAGTGCTATGCTAGCTAGCACTATGGACAAAAGGGCCTGGGGGTCATGATTGGCCACAAGATGAACATGAGACATCAATGTGATGCTGCAACTAGTAAGGTGAGCCAAATGCTGGCTTGCATCCATAGATGCATCTCAAGCAAATCCCAGGACATCATTCTCCCCTTGTACTAGGCCTTGGTGAGGCTGCAGCTGGAGTACTGCATCCAGTTTTGGGCTCCACAATTCAAAAAGGATGTGGAGAAGCTCGAGAGAGTCCAGAGGAGAGCCATGCACATGATCAGAGCTCAAGAAAACAAAACTGATGAGAGGCTGAGAGCCATGGGACTCTTCAGCCTGGAAAAGTGCAGACTCAGGGGTGATCTGGTGGCTGCCTATAAGTTTATAAGGGGTTCTCACCAGGATCTGGGGGAACATCTGTTCACCAGAGCGCCCGAAGGGATGACAAGATTGAACAGTCACAAACTCCTCCATGTCCGTTTCAGGCTGGACATAAGAAAGAACTTCTTTACTGTCCAAGCCCCCAAGGTCTGGAATAGACTGCCACTCGAGGTGGTTCAAGTACCTACTTTGAACACCTTCAAGAGACATTTGGATGTTTATCTTGCTGGGATCCTATGATCCCTGCTGACTTCCTGCCCCTGGGGCAGGGCGCTAGACTCAAAGATCTTCCAAGGTCGCTTCCAGCCCTAATGTCTATGAATCTATGACTGTACTACTAGTACCATCATAAATTTCATATACTTATGAATAAATAACTTTTATAGTCAAACTGGTGGTAACTAGGTGAATTTTTCCTTCTCTACTTCCCCTTCCCCACTTGCTCTGCAGCAACGCTTCTTTTACCTAAGCCAAAGATCCCTGTGAAGCTTCAAAATACTATGGGGTCCACTCATCAAGAGGCTACCAGTACTAGGATAATAAGGACAAAAGATTGGGACATGCTGAGTTTGAGACACATAAGGGGATCAGCTTGTATAGGCTGATTGACCCAGTTTGGCTCAGATGTGCTCTAATGAACTGAATACTGGCCCATGAGGGTGTCAGCTGGACTCACATTAGTGAGTGTGTGTGTGTGTGTGTGTGTGTGTGTGTGTGTGTGTGTATTTGACTGATTTGGTGGCTGGAAAAGCCCAGTCCCATTGAAACTGAGTCCTGCAAGATAGCTCCATTGGGAGTGGGGACTTGCAGAAGAGAGAGACAGCTCCATATAGAAACACAAGTAACACAAGCAGGGCATTGATAAAATAACAAAGACCCTAGAAACATACACCTGATAAATGAGCAAACCCCAAAGTGATGGGGACATCTGGTAACACTGTACTGTTCAACATCTTTATGAGCAATCTGGATGTGGGTGTGGAAAGCATACTGTCCAAATTCACTGGTGACACCAAGTTGTGGGGTGAGGTGGGCACAATGGAGGGGATGGACAGAATCCAGCTGGATCTAGATAGGTTACAGAGGTGGGTAGTTGAGAATAGGATGGAATTCAATGCAGACAAATGCAAGGTGCTGCATCTAGGGAATCGGAACCAGCAACACACCTATAGTCTGGGGAACACCCTTCTTGTCAACACGGTGGTAGAAAGGGATCTTGGAGTCACTGTTGACTCCAGGATGTACATGGGCCGCCAATGTGAGGAAGCAGTCAGTAAGGCTAACCGCACCTTGTCGTACATCTACAGATGCATCACAAGCAGGTCCAGGGAGGTGATCCTTCCCCTCTATGCAGCATTGGTCAGGCCAAAGTTGGAGTACTGCATCCAGTTCAGGGCGCCGCACTTCCAGAGGATGTGGCTAGCAATGAGAGGGCCAAGAAGAGGGCCACTCGCATGGTCAAGGGACAGCAGGGCAGGCCCTACGAAGAGAGGCTAAAGGGCCTGAACCTATTCAGCCTCCACACGAGAAGGCTGAGAGGGGATCTGGTGGCTGCTTACCAACTCACGAGGGGGGACCAGCGGCAATTGGGGGAGGCTCTGTTCCCACAGGTATCACCCAGGTTTACTAGGAATAACGGCCACAAATTGTTAGAGAGAAGGTTCAGGCTGGACATCAGGAGACATTACTTCACAGTTAGGGCTGCCAGGCTCTGGAATGGATTCCCAAGTGAGGTAGTACTCTCTCCTACCTTGGGGGTCTTCAAGAGGAGGCTGGACAGATATTTGACTGGGGTGATATGACCCCAGCACCCAGTCCCGCCTGGCACAAGGGGGCGGACCTGATGATCTATTTAGGTCCCTTCTGATCCTAAGCACTATGATACTAAGTAGAAAAATTGACCTGATTTTTTTCCTAGAAACTATTTCAGTTCAAAGTATTTAGTGATCCAAACTCCTGTCCACTACTTAAACTTTCTGTTTAGTTGTGTATGTCCAGGTTAATATATCAAGAAATCTTTTCTAATAAGACGTGGTTTAAGAATTCCAAGACACGTGCCTAAAAGGGGTACATACTGAAGAGAGAGCAATAAGTCTATTAAAATACCTGAAAATATAAATCTTAACATTTTTAAAACCTGTTTTTTCTTTTATAGTCTTCAGATTTGGTTCATTTTCTTGCCATTATAGAGACTGCTGTTTATGGTTTTTTTTTCTCCACAGTTTCATGTAGGGATATAATTTACAATTGGGTTAGATGGAATGTACATTATTAAACTTAGAAATTTCAGAGGTTAGATCAGGTAAAAAATGGCTGCCCATTTTAACTCCAT
Organism: Alligator sinensis; assembly: GCF_000455745.1. Classification (NCBI taxonomy): domain Eukaryota; kingdom Metazoa; phylum Chordata; order Crocodylia; family Alligatoridae; genus Alligator; species Alligator sinensis. Next base: position 322,172 of record NW_005842072.1, on the reverse strand, counting down.
GATTCCTCATTTGACTCCTCTTTACTCTTTTGCAATTAATTTTGCACAGACATTCCTGAGACCCAGTCTACAATCATGTGGTTTCCTTTAAGTCATGCCATTGTAGATTGGGTGCTAGTTTTACAGAAATTCACTGATGCTAGGAGCACAATCAAAGTAAATTGGGGTGGGCAGGATTGGGAGGGGTTCTTTGGCAAGCTTGGAGACACTCTTCAATCCCAACAACTCGTACACAGACCCACAAGACCTGCAATCCTGCCACCCACCCTGTGGACCTACTAACCCCCAATTTCCTCCGCACTGACTTACTTAGATTGGGCTCCCAACACCAGTGAACATATGTAAAATCAGCACTGGGGTGGTTTGGCAGAATCAGAGAAGCTGGTGGGTCCACAGGGTGGGGATGTGCAGTGTAACAGGAACAGAAATGCTAGAGGTTAGTAGTGGGGGTTGGTTAGTCCACAGTGGGGTTGTCTGTCTGGGGATAGGGGAAGTCTGGGCAGGAGGCTAACGATAGCCTGGCTGGGGTGGGGGCTAGGAAAAACAGAGCCCCGGGATGAGATATGAGATATGCACATGAGCTATAAGAGATCTCATATGAGATGCACATGAGATATGAGAACATGAGATATGCACTCTCATATTCCTGGGTCTATGCTCTAAACATGTACACGTGTTCAGTAGATCGGTCTAACCTATGAATGATATAACTTTAGTGCACCTCTCAGGTAAACTAAGCTAGATCAGCCCAGGCATTTCTTGATTAATTCTTGAAGCAGACTGTGTAGTTACATGTGGACAGAAGGAATTCCATCATTGCACAACTCAGAAAATCATACTGTCTTTACTTTTTATGGCATATATGTCTGAGGAACCTCTTCTGGGAGTTATCAGGTTGGGAAATACTAGCATAAAAAGATCACAAAATGAGATAATCTATTCCCTGCCTGCCTTGTTCTTTGGTATTTGTCCCATATAATTAACCTTTATACTTCCTGACCTCTTCAAGGGCACTTCACTAAAAGTATCAGGCTTCTAGCCATTACCTTTTTCAGGTGTGTGATCCCAAGATCCACTCCCTCTTCGACTGTAGCATTCTGCTGGTCGCTGTTATCTCCTCAATGACTTACTTTATTTCAGCACTTGCAGTTGTGTTTTGTCATGACCAATGACAGAATTATTTGCCTAGCCGGCAATTCAGACCAACCATATCTCAAACCAATACATAGCCTATCTACGTGCCCTGTATACCAGATGGACATCCATCTTCAGCAGAGAATCTGGCATGTAGGTCACATCTCGCATCTGACAGTTTTTGGATCAGAGAGTATCCTTCTCTTGCCTCCAGGTCAGGTCTGCCTTTTTATGCAATTTCAATACTTTCTGTCATCTTAGATCTCTTGAACCACATCAAAGCAGTCTGTGCTTCTCCCTGGAGGGCTGAACTTCAGAAGAACTGTTATCTGCATTGTTTCAGCAATGGGGATTTAAATGAATTATTCTGTTAATTGCTTTAGATTCCACTCAATCAACCCCATACATAGATGTTAGGGTCGGAAGGGACCTCAATAGATCATCGAGTCCGACCCCCTGCATAAGCAGGAAAGAGT
>NW_005842072.1:307371-320159 GCF_000455745.1 Alligator sinensis | reverse complement strand
CATTGGCTTTTCTGATGGCTTTGTCACACTGCTGACTCATGTTCATCTTGGAGTCCACTAGGACTCCAAGATCCCTTTCCACTTCCGTGCCACCCAGCAGGTCATTCCCTAGGCTGTAGGTGTGCTGGACATTTTTCCTCCCTAGGTGTAGCACTTTGCATTTCTCCTTGTTGAACTGCATTCTGTTGTTTTCTGCCCACTTGTCTAAGCTGTCCAGGTCTGCTTGCAGCTGTTCCCTGCCCTCCGGTGTGTCCACTTCTCCCCATAGCTTTGTGTCATCTGCAAACTTGGACAGAGTACATTTCACTCCCTCGTCCAAGTCGCTGATGAAGACATTAAAGAGTATCGGTCCAAGGACCGAGCCCTGCGGGACCCCACTGCCCACACCGTTCCAGGTCGAAACCGACCCATCTACCACGACTCTCTGGGTGCGACCCTCCAGCCAATTCGCCACCCACCGGACTGTGTAGTCATCCAAGTCACAGCCTCTTAACTTGTTCACCAGTATGGGGTGGGATACCGTATCAAAGGCCCTCCTGAAGTCTAAGTAGACAACATCCACCTCTCCTCCTGTATCCAGGCGTTTCGTAACCTGGTCATAAAAAGAGACTAGATTGGTCAGGCATGATCTGCCTGCCACGAACCCATGCTGGTTTCCCGTCAGCATAATTTGTCCTGCCGGGCTCTCACAAATGTGAGCCTTGATAATTTTTTCAAAGACTTTGCCAAGGATGGAGGTGAGACTGACTGGCCTATAGTTGCCCGGGTCCTCCTTCCTCCCCTTCTTGAAAATGGGGACCACATTGGCCCTTTCCCAGTCCCCCGGGACTTGGCCCGTGCGCCACGAGCATTCGAATATTCCCGCCAGTGGCTCTGCAATGATGTTGGCCAGTGGCTTCAGCACCCTCGGATGGAGCTCATCCAGGCCTGCCGACTTAAAGGCATCCAGTTCTTCCAAGTGACTCTGCACCATCTCAGAGTCTACGCATGGAAGTCTGGCGCCTTGCTGCTGCCTCTCTACAACCCCAGTGAGAGACTTGTCATGCCCCTCTCTTAGGAACACTGAGGCAAAGAACTCATTGAGGAGTATCATACATATCTTTAACATTATCTTTAACACTTACCTTTAACATTAATACAATAATTTTGCATATCCCCTGATTCCACAGCATGCCTCACAGTATTATTGCGTTTTGTTTCAGTATTTTTTAGAATGCTGGCATATTTCATAAAATGTTTGTTCTTTGCTTTCCAACAATATTTCATTCCTATGGGTTAGACCAGGCCCTCACCTCAAGTGGGTCATTTTGAAAACATCTAGTTATCTAGCACATATTAGCTAATTTTTTAAATCATTAATGTATCTAGTGTTCTACACCTTTAAAAAAAATGAATACATTAGTCATGGTAAATGTTGGAGAGGGAGGAGCCAATGATGAACCACACAAAGTTAAAATGTTTTTAAACCTGACATGTTGTCCTAATCTATATACAGACAATGTCGCCCTCTTTCAGTTGTTGACTACTACCATCAGCACTTCAGCTATAATGTTTCAGTATTATCATTTCTTCTGCTATCTGGTCGTCTTATGGGGTCACAGCTATGCTTTGCAAGAGAACTTCACCCCCACCATGAGTAGAAATTATGGCTTGCATGCCACTTCCACTGTAAATATTATATTACTCCTTGGGTGAAAAGGCTTTTTACTTTTAGTGGTGGCTTTATTAATAAAAGCAACAGCTAAAGAATCTAGAAGTAAAACAGGTTTCTCTATGGGGGTTTCTTTACTCCTGTGTGCCTTTTAGTTCTTGTTACTTTGGGCATGATTGCTTAGGATATAGATTTGGAGACTGTGGTAGAAAAGGGAAATCAGTAGGTATTCCAGGTGGCAATAGCAGCAGAAGACTCTGTAGAAAATTTAGGCAGTGATAGAAGCAGAATTATTAAATGACAGCTAGCTTTTCTTTCTGACTCTTTTCACATAACTGCTCTACAACCGCTTCCGACTCCCATCCTGTAAATCCTGGCAATACCACGGTCAAATCTTTTTTTCTGCATAGTTAGTGAAGTGAAAGATATTTCAAAAAAGGTTGAAACATTTTGATTTTGATGTTTTCATTTTGGAAATGTATTATTTTAGTATTTTCTAAACTACATTTTGACTATTAATATTTTATTTAAAAACTGACCTAAAATTAAGGTTAAATGAAAGGGTTATATAATCACAAAATTAAAGAAAACATTTTGCTTTGGGTCAAATACATTGTTTGTGTTGTTTTGGTTTGGGTTTGGTTTTCATTTTGCTTTCCATGTCTGTTCTAGTTTGACTCAGAATAATTCTTAGTTCAAGTACCAGACCACAATTCCATTATTTGCTCAATTATTATTGAACAAATAATTATTATTTTTCAAATAATAATTATTATTAACATTATTATTATTATTGTTCAAACAAATAAATAATTATTGTTATTATTATTGTATTGAATAATTATAATTATTCAATTATTATTGAACAAATAATTATTTGTTCAATTATTATTGAAATGTATCCATTAATACATTTTAAACTATCACTTAAATTCTAATTGGACGCAAATGTATTAATGGATACATTTCAATTTAAATTAAAATATTTTTGTTATTTCATAACACCTACAATAAACAGAGACAGCTACAAGCTCTAGCAATAACCATGATTAACTAAAACTTTTTTTTCAATAATCTTTTTTGTTTACACTACTTCTAAGCACCATGTTACACCACAGTTTTTCCCAGGGGAACCAATTTCTTTGAGTCCTTTTTTACAAAGATCTCCTATAGTGGTATGCAGGCTTCGATTAGGCCTTTGTTACCGAAACAAGTGCCTGAAGACAACATCTGTGACATTTGTCTAGAGTAGTGCATTATAATGACCATTCCAATCATATCAAGAATATTAGAACTTTTATGTCTCCTGTTTATGGTATTATACAGATCCAACAGGACCATTAACTTTTTCAAGATTTTTTTTATTTTATAGCACGGCACCTTGGGATCTCTTTTTTTTTTTTCTTGTACATAATACTTGTGTAATAAACCCTACAACTGCAGGACCTGGCACAGGAAGCCAAAAGAAAGGTTCTCAATTTTATACAGAAAATGCTGGGGATTAGGGTCACAAGCCCACAGACTAGGGAGAAATGAACAAATACAAGTAGATAAACATTAACATTAAAATACATGTACTGTACTTAGAAGATGAATAGATAAGAAGCAGTAACACTGTGGTGTATTCACTCAAGAACAGGTAACTAATAACACACACTAGTACCAAGGTACAGATATTCAAAGAGCCTTGTACCTTCCCACACTTCCAGAGGAGTCCTAAACTAGCCTCTAGTCCTGTGTGCTCACATGCTGTCTATACACCCATGTCCTGCTGCTACACTTCAACAGTCCCGGGTCCGTCACTCTCCAGGAATCTCCGGCCATGTGTTTCCCCTCTGCGGCTGTGCCTGAGCTTCTCTGCTGCTTCCCACGTTCTGCTCCTGCTTCCTGTCTTTTTGTCTTGCAACCCCAAGGGTCTCTCGAAGTTGTAGCTGCATGCAGTTAGTATGGTTTAGCAGGTCACATTGAGTTAGCAGTATTGCTCCCTCTGCTGTCACACGTCTACATTACAGTGCATTACATTTAGCTTACACAGTCAATGACACTAGTTTATGCTGTGCCTTGAAATTACTTTTTTTTTTTTACAGAACAGCAGAAAGGTTGGGTCCTTCAAGTCTAACCTAGGTCCAGAACCTGCCAATAATTTGACAATGCTGAGGGAAATGGCAATTAGAGGGGAGCTGATTTCATGAACTTGAGCAGTTGTATCTGGATATTAGGCAACATGAGGCCTTTTGTCCTAGTCTGTGGGAGGGGCAAGTCTCTTCCTTGTCCTGTCCTGAAATTCCAATGGGTGTTATAAAAATACAGTAAGGGCATAGGATTCTTGCAACATTTTGCTATTGAAATTGTCAAAGCTTTTTGCATCATAGCAAAATGTCAGTGTCTAGACTTGGTAGAATTCCATTTTTTTTTTTAATCGACAGCTAAAATCAATGTTTATTTTTAAGCATTTATTTTGATTTTTATTGACTGAAATTTTCAGGATTGCATAAAATTAAAGGGTTTTTTTTATTTTTATCAGTTTAGTGTGTGTGCGCGCGCACACAGAAGTCACTACAGGACCTGAGAACTGTGCTGGTAAAGCTGTGCTGGGAGGGGGTATTGGAGGGTCCTGGGTTGGTCTGGTAGCACCTGGGAACCCAGTGCCACTAGTCCCTTATTCTTCCCAGGTCCCAGCCAGGGCATGGACCAAATCCCTGCAGAGCCTGACCCATGGGAGTTTGGGCTTTGCCTCAATCATACAGGGGCTGGGCCAGGCAAGGTCAGATTGGCCCGGGCTGGGCCAGACTCTGCAGGAATTTGGCTCCTGCCTAAGCTGCACCTGGGGCAGAGTGAGCAGCCAGGTGGCACCAGGCTCCCTGCTGCTACCAGCTCTGACCCCTCCAAACCCCACCTCCCAGAACAGCCTTAGTAGCATGGCCCCTACCTAGCTCCTGCAGTGGCTTTTGTGTGTGTGTGTTCCTACACGTGTGCAGTGCACCCTGCCCCAGATTTCCTTAGCTCTGTCCCAGGTGTTTTTGTTTTGTTTTGTTTTTGTACATATCTTTTACATAAATTTAAATGATTACTGACAGAAATATTTTTCTGTTGGTCTATGAATGTTGCATGGAATCAATGTTTATCAATGTCTATCGATACGTATACTGCTAATAAAATCTCAAAATTCTCCCTATGGTACTTGAGGAATGGGTTTGAGATAGTTGCCAAGCTATATTTTTGGAATTTTGTTAGCAATTCACCATAATATTTCTTTGAGTTGCACTGTTGTTCTGAGGTTTGAGGGGTGTATTTTCACTGCTGTCACTTTTGATATGCAGGCTGCCGGGGTCTGTGTGTTTGTGTGTTCTGGAAGGCTGACGCGGGCAAGCAGTCTTCCAGATTCCAAATTGCCACAGAAAAAACTAATTGAATCAGTGAGGTTTACTGTCCTCTGACAGTACACCACTTAGACTGATATGTCAGTCTAACTTACTGAAACTTGCCCTTGTCAAGTAGCAATACAGTCCATTATTTATATTCCACGAAGTCACTACAAGAGACGTCTTGCAGCCCCTGTATTTACACTTAAGTGCCCTTCTCCCGTCCTTTCTATCCTCCATGCCTCATACCTATTCTTCTCCCTCTCTCTCTCTGTTGAGATGTTCATTTCTACTTTTCTTTTGCAAAGTTTATATACCTACAGTTTTGGTTCTTGCTATTTCTGCCTCATTAGTGAGTTCTTACTTTTTACATTCATCCTCAAGTTTTTCAGCTGCTGTTTTCTTACTACCTTCAATCAGCACCTTTTTGTGCATTAGTATGTTTTCATTATTTTTCCCTTTCTTATCAGTGGTCATGAGGCCTGTTTCTCTGAAACTCCTTTTTGACACCATAGCTTGCCATAACTATGGCTTGGCATAGTCCTACAGACACGAGTAATGTCACTTCTTTCATTTTAAGGTAAGTACTACTCCACTTCGGCTTTCACCAAAATGAATAATTAATAAATGCATCTCTGCTTTTTTTTGCGTACTCTGTTGGAGATGCTTTTGTCCCCTTATTTTAAGTACCTAGCTGTTTTTAGAGTTATGTATTTGAAGAGCTGGCTGTTGGTTTATGCCTAACAAAATGTACTTGTGACAGGCATCATTGTCGTCTTGGAATGGCGCTGCCTAACCTATCAGATTTCTTTACCCCATTCTAGATGTTGACCCTGTCAATGCAGTCGCTATAAGCAAGCAGCTATTTTGTGTTCAGTAGTACTTTATTCACAGTCTTTAACATAATAACCTGTTCTGTAAAGTGAGAATGTTGGCTCTGACATTAAAACTACTACTCTTTAGTCCTTTGAAGAAAAGTGCAGATTCTTGAACTTCCCTAGTAAAAGATAGTGGCTGTTCAACCTGTTATCCAAAGGCTAGCATCTTTACAGCACTGCAGTGGTTTGCAGCAGCCACTAAATTACAGGTTTGGTTTGATTATGTGATTAAATCTTTATGTGTGACAATTTACCATTCTGACTGCGAACTGAAGCATCTTGAAAAAGTTTGTCCATTTTCTCTTTGAATCGTATATACAGCAGAAAGTTCCCACTTGCAGTAATAACAGCAGCAAACTGGCATAGCAGTATTGCTTCATGTATCTTTAAGAAAAAGCCCTAGTATTTTATTAATTTCCAGCAGATTATCTCCTGACCATCTGTTCCAAGTTTAACACCAATAGGAAGATAAATGATTTTTTTTGGGGGGGGGGGGAATAATTTTTATAGCCTATTACAGGATTTGTTTTATTGGCAAACATTTAAACTTTTTAATTAGGTAAATAACTGGAATTGAATAATGACACAGAATTAATGACAATTCTGTGTCATTAATTGGTGATCTTTTAAAAGACCTGTAATTGCTTTATCAGTTATGGTGTTTGCATTCCTACATTATTAGCACTAATTTGTTTCAATATATTGCATGCTACAGTCAGCATTAATACAGAATTTTACTAACCAAGCAAATTGAATGATTTACAACCCCCCCCTTTAATGCTAAATGTAGATTATTGATTTTCCAGTTTAAAATATAGCATTCAATTTAAACTTTTTTTTATTATTTTAGTAATAATAATTCAAGCAAAGGTAAATTTAAATATGTTATGCAAAGAAATAAGGAATGATCAATATCAAGCCCAAGACCAAAGCAGAAACATTTCTGAAAAAAAAATCTTTTTAAAATCAGGGCTGCTCAAACTTTCAACCCTGAGGGTCAGATGGGTGTTGTGGAGCCAGTCTGGAGGCTGGATTTAGCGTGGGGCTGGCATACAGGGTCAGTCCACAGGTGTCATCTGGCACACCAGCACAGCTCCATTCATTGCATCTGGCTGCAGGCTGACCCCCATGTGCCAGTCCAACTCCAGTACACAGAGCTGTGTAATCCAGTCGACAAAGCCCTGGACCCACACTAGTCCAGAAATTTGATGTAGAGAAAGTGGTGGCAATGTGGTCTCTGGAAGCCATGGCAACTAATGCTGCCATTGCTCCCCCGATGCCATATTTCCAGACTCATGGGGAGTCCTGTGGGCCAGATGACATGCCCCATGGGCTGGATTCAGTTCATAAGCCAGAGGTTGAGTAGCACTGTTTTAAATAGGGAGTAAGTGCACTTTGCATGTACAATGAGGTGTCAACCCAAGATGTGTGAAGCTCAGGGTACAGTTAATTAAAACATTCAAAGTAGGAACAAATGGGTTGAACCCAAAGGGCTGCAAATTCTATTTTATTCAAATCTATCATTCCCTGGCAGTAGGGGGTGCATGGGGGTGCATGTACACCCCCTGAGAGTGCTGGTGCACCCCCTGATGGGCAGGGGGGGGTAGACAGGAGTGTCGGTGCCCCCCTTGTGAGTGCTGGCTGGGGAGTGGGGGCACCAGGTGAAGTGCTGCTGGCACTTCCAGGAGCTCTGCTCGTGCTTCCAGGTTGGTGCAATCAGCCGCTGGGGGACCCTCCCCGGTAGGCGAGATTAACTGTGGGAGGGACTCCCCACATTGCTGACTGGCCTCTGGGGGGGGCACATGCTCCCCTGACTCAAATGGCACCAGTTGCCTATGTTCCCTGGGGTTTTTCTATGAGAAATAAGCCATTTTTTTAACCACCTCTGACATGGGGATCCCAATACATTAACAAAGAGAGAGAGAGAGAGAGAGAGACCTTTTTCCAAAAGCCCTTCCATATGATCCTGGATGATTGTAGAAAAACCAATGTTTGTACTTCCTTTACATACCAACAACATGAGGTGAAATCTTTTAAAATAATGAAACTAATGAGACACGTTTTAGTTGCAACATTTAGCTGTCCTGCTGTCTGTTGATTTATTTATTTTTTGTCTATGTGGGGTATATGCACTGCAGCTGTGGGATAAACTTAGGTGGCATCAAAAAATTCCTGTTTTCCAGGCATTAAAGAATTCCACTGGAGGGCAGTCTCAGATACTCCAGCAACATCCCTCAGTTGCTGAAGTAGTAGTGTTGCAGTGAATCCTGCTAAAAGCTCCTGAAAAATTCAATATATCCAGAATTGACAGTTAATCCCCAGCCTATTGTGAAAACAAACCTCCAAGAGAGCAAGTGATCATTCTTGAACATGACATAGGTAATCCCCACTCCAACTGAAGGCTGAAACCCTAAGTAGAACCCACTTCCAGTAAAAAAAGCATTAAAATAGACATTTGACCTTAACTCAGCTTTGGTCTGTAAGTATGCCTGGAATTGAATTAACTGTTTGAAGTGTCCTTTTGAGATTAAGGGTATGTACAGATGTTAGACTTTGATAGGTTTAACTACAAGGTCAATCTAAGTCCCAAACTGTACACAAGTTCATGGTAGTGAGATTGGGAAAAATGGTTGGCCTGATCTTACTTTAGTTCATATAGGAGGCAAACTACATAGATCAAGCTCACCCATGCCCAATCTAATCTAAACATGTGAACCTGCACAGCCCCAGATAGACAACACCCCCCCCCCACACACACACACACACACACATACACACCAGATGCACTAGTCCCCAACCCATTTGACATATTTGGATTGCATTCCTGGCATGATTCCCAGCACCGCTGAACATGCGTACATGCAGGACCTGATCTATGATATGTGGCTTAAAGTGAGCCACATGATTGTAGATCAGGTCATGGGAATGTGTACACATTTGCAGCACAGCCTCAGGGCTTGGAAAGACCAGCCATTTACCCCAGTCCTAGATATATTGTTTCTGTACTCTCTTTTTCCCCTTTTCTCCTCTTCTGACCCCTCCACCCCCAAACAGACAACCTTTCCTGCAGGCGCCTTTGATCCCACCAAACTGCTCCCAGATCCAGCTAACCCTCCCTGGTGGACCCATTAGCCTCCCCAATCCTGCCAAGAGCACCCCCACCTCTGCCCCCACTCTGTCTTGCTTAGATTAGGCTCCCAGAACTGGCAATTGTAGATTGGATCCTGGGAACATCTGTATATGGCCTAAGTTCTGGTAATTGGCCAGCACTCCATGATAAAGAAATAGCTTTTTTTAATAGAGAGAGAAGCTTGTACATATTCAAGAATCAAGGCACACCTTATGAATCATGAAATCATGTACTTTGAGATTTACATGGCAGAGTCTGAGATCACATTGAAATGAAGGTTTAAAACTGTGCATGGTGCCTCCCTCACTCCCAAAAGGATGAATCTCATTCCTCTTTAGTATTCCGTAAAAATTAATAAAAAATTTGGACATCATTAAACTAATGAAAACCATCCCCATGAGAAACTTACTTTGATTCCTTGAAAAATCTTTGCAAACTGTTCCTTTGGCCCACAAAGACTTTTAAATAATGTTAGAAAAAGAACATCTTTCCAACTTTCTTTTCAATAACATTCAAAAAAGAACATGAAACTGTGTGTAGATTTCCATCTCCCTTTAAGGTTTAGTTTTGAACAAATTGAGTTTGTGCAAAAGGTCTGGTCTTGACAACTTAAGAGATAAGAATCCTTTACCCATCAAATTAGAGACATCACAGTCAGTGATCACAGTGATCAGTTAATTATGACTGCTTCCAATCTGGATTGGATTTTAAGCCATGATTCAGAAGTGAAAGACTCTGAGCTACAACAGATTGTATTCCCTATCACAAGATACTTTTTAGAGCTCCAACAGTGGCAATAAGATTTACTTTAGAGAAGCCAAAATGGCAGTTACAATTTGGCAATCAAAACCTTGATGGTTTTTCCATGAAATTCACTAAACTTTTCAAATTTTCCTCCACCTCACTATGCATAAAGTTCAGAACCTGTTTTACCACTGAAATTCATAGATTCACAGATGTAGGGTCAGAGGGGACCTGAGCAGATCATTAAGCCCTGGGCAGGAATGAATACTGGGCTCATATGACCCCTAGTAATTTTAAGCTTATATGACCCCAGCTAGGTAGTTATCAAGCCTCCTTTTAAAGACCCCTAAGGTAGCAGCCAGCACCATTTCCCTTGGAAGCTGGTTCCAGATCCTAGCCGCCCTGACTGTGAAGTAGTGTTTCCTGATGTCCAGCTTGAACCTACTCTCAGTCAATTTGTAGCCATTATTCCTTGTTACTCTGGGAGGTGCTTGGGGAAACAGGGCCTCACCCATTCCCCTCTGAGGCCTCCGATAAGTTTATAGATGGCCACTAGATCCCCTCTAAGCCTTCTCTTGTGAAGGTTGAACAGGTTCAGGTCTCGTAGCCTCTCCTCGTAGGGCCTGCCCTGCTGCCCCCTGATCATGTGAGTGGCCCTCCTCTGGACCCTCTTGATGCTGTCCACATCCCTCCTGAAGGGCGGGGCCCAGAACTGGATGCAGTACTCCAACTGCGGCCTGACCAGTGTCACATAGAGGGGGAGGATCACCTCCTTGGACCTGCTCATGATTCATCTGTATCAACAATTTCAAATATTATTTTTCTAATTAACAAATGTTTAGAAAAAACATAGTAAAAATGGTTTTTACTATTCTGGAAACCAGTCTATTTCAATTTCACATTGAATTGAGTTATTAACAAATCTTCTTCTTTCACTGTAGCAGGTCTGAAAGTACAAAGGAGCTTTATGATTTGGAGTGCCTGGAAAACTAATAATTTTTAAAAAATATTTAATTTAATGCCTAGAAAACCACAACTTAGTTCTTTAATCCACACTGTTATTATTTTAAATTGTGTTTGAGAGGAAGTAAAATAAAAAATTATATATAATGGATAAATGAGGTTGGCAATAAATATAAATTAGAAATCAGGAATTTTAGAAAATTGGTAAAGGAATCAAGGGGCACAAGAAGAACTCTCATCTTGCTGAATTAAGCACAGTGAAAAAGAAACCTGTGGGTATGTCTACATGTGCAATTAAGTTGAACCAATAAACTCTGGTGCTAATTGTGTCAGAGTTTATTGCTTCCTGGGTGCCACATTTACATGTGTGCCCAGGCATGCAGCATGTTGAGCTGGGTCAGAGCAGCCTCAGCTGGCAGAGGGTCCAGGGGGACAGCCTGCCAGCCCAGGGCTGCTCTGACCTGACTCAAAATGCTGCAGAGGGGCTGGATGGGATATAAAGGTGCTCCAGTGTGGGGCTAGCCGGCAGGCAGCCCCTGCCCTGAAGCACCCTTGTGTCCTAGCCAGCTCGTCCAGCATCCATGTGTGTGTTGCTGCAAAGTAAAAACCTCCGCAGCAGAAGTAAAAAACTCTGCAGTAGGAGTTAATTAGTTTACCCCTGACTAATAGCACTGCATGTGTAGACATGAGATGTTTACTGCAGAACTAATTAGTCAATGCTGCAGTAAATGTTTCATGTAGACATATCCAGTATTTTGGTATTGGTCCCATACCAGATAGGCATTGTTGAACTGTCAATAATAGTGTAGGAAAAACAGAAGTATTCAATAAATATTTCTTTTCTGTATGGGGGGGGGGGGTGGAGAAACTAATTCATGTAGTTATATCATTATCTGATTATAACATTTTATATTCTAGCACTAACTTAGAAGGATACCAAATAATGGTGTATAGAGTTAGACATTTATATTTTTATAACCATGTTCAGATAACTTGCATTTGGAGTATTTGGAGCATTGATGTGGATTTTCAACAAATCTTTCAACCTTGGGAAAGCTTCAGGCTTAAAGAATTCTACAGTTGTGCCAAGATTTAAAAAGAGGAAATGGGATAACTGTCAACTAAACATCAGTCCCAGGCAAAGAAACAGAATGGCTGATTTAATGAGGAGTCATTTAATAAGGAATAAATGGAGGGAAATATAATTAGTGCCAATCAACATTAGCTTATAGAAAACAGATCTTGTCAAATAAATTTGGTAATATTATTTTTATAAATTAATAAAAAAAATATCAATGTAGACTTCTGTAAAGCATTTGATTTTTAATACTACATGACATTTTGACAAAGAAACTATAAGAATTCAAAATCAACATAGTACATATTAAATAGATCATGACTTGGCTGACAGACCTAAAAATGATACTGTACACAGGGAAGCATCTTTAGGCATGTGTGTTCTGGTAGGGTCCTGCAGGGACTGGTTCTTTGCTGGAAACCTTTTAATAGTTTTACCAAAAATATAGAAAAATGTAAAAGATCATTTACAGTTAATATCTGCATATGACACAAATAGTGAATAATGAAGGGGACAATCATTGATGCAGAATGACTTAGATTGCTTGGTAAACTGGATCCAAACAAAAAATGGGCATTTCAATATCTCCAATATATGGTCATATGAAGAAGAATGTTGTAAAATATTAGCATCCTGCACTTCAAAATGGTGGCGGGGGTGCTTTAACTAAAGCTCATTTGATGAGGGTCAGTTAGGTAAAGTGCCCCTGCCGCCATTTGACATGCAGGAACTCTGAATACACGTGACATGGAGGCTACTGGGGTGTGCTAATTAGCATGCTCCAGCAGACTCACAGTAGACTGGATTAATTTAATCTACCCTGACGTGTGCTAGCTAGCACACATCAAGAGGTCTGTCACATGTATAGGTGCCCTAAAATGCTGGACAACTACCCAGAATATCAGTACCCTCCTGCCCTTACCTTTGGGGCAAGATTGGGAGGAATTACTGTCATTTCTCATGTTCCTCACAATACAAGTCA
>NW_005842072.1:303770-307361 GCF_000455745.1 Alligator sinensis | reverse complement strand
CTTCTGGAAACATTAATGACAAGAAGCCAGTTTCCAGGCTAATTCCTTTGGGATGGGTGGTAATTTAAAAAATATATAATGAAATAGGGGAGGACGTATTACTTCATAGATTTCATAGACATCGGGGCTGGAAGGGACCTCGGAAGATCATCGAGTCCAGCCCCCCGCCCAAAGGGCAGGAAGTCAGCTGGGGTCATAGGATCCCAGCAAGATAAGCATCCAGTTTCATCTTGAAGGTGTTCAATGAAGGCGCTTGAACCACCTCCGGTGGCAGGCTGTTCCAGACCTTGGGGGCTCGGATTCTTCCTTATGTCCAGCCTGAAACGGTCTTGTAGTAGTTTGTGACCATTCGACCTCGTCATCCCTTGGGGCGCTCTGGTGAACAAACGTTCCCCCAGATGCTGGTGGTCACCCTTGATAAACTTGTAGGTGGCCATCAGATCACCCCTGAGCCTGCGCTTTTTCAGGCTAAAGAGCCCCAGGGCTCTCAGCCTGTCATCGTAGGGTCTGCTTCCCTGACCTCTGATCATGCACGTGGCTCTTCTCTGGACTCTCTCAAGCTTCTCCACATCCTTTTTGAATTGTGGAGTCCAAAACTGGACACAGTACTCCAGCTGCGGCCTCACTAAGGCCGAGTACAGGGGGAGAATGACGTCCCGGGACGTCATTCTTGAAGGGTGATGCAGCACTCAGTCTGAAGAGCCCCCAGTAGGAATTTAAGCTTGCTCAATCTGCAGTATAGCCCTCCAGTCTATGCCTTTCCTGTTGTTCTGAGAATACAAAAAGCACAATCCAGTCTACAATGTGCACTTCCTATAGTGGTACCTGGCAGCAGCACTATAATGTAGCATTGTTTTTTTGAGGTTGGTAAGTGAACAAAAACATGGTATTGGCCATCCAAATATTTTGTGTACTCACTACGTGGTATCACTTTAAAGGTTCAAGTATTCATGCACCAATAGAAAAAATAGAGATTTGCATCACATGCACTATAAAGAAGTTACATAGGAGCCCTGAGGATGCCACCAGGAGCCACATCTCAAAAAGTCCTTATGTACAGGTAAGACCCTAGTACCTAAGTAAATAAATTTAAATATGGATCAGCAAACAGATCTCTCAGTTTTCCTTATTTGCTAGTATAACTTTCAAATGTGATGGAATGATATGATAGTAACCCCACATTCTGCTGATGTTAATATTTTTCTTCAACAGCATGTGGCAAATAATGGCATCTGTTTAAAGATGTACTCCTTGAGAATGCCATGTTATGCTTTTGAAACCTGTTTCCAATAAGACGCAGCATAAACCTAACCATGACCCACTGACTCCCTGTTTACACCAGCAATTTATTGGGAATGTCCGTTTCAACTTACACAGTTATGACAAGAACATGAAGATAAAGGGCATGCAGACGTATCATGCATCTTATTACCACTTGCCTTGGAATGCTAGTGCAAGCTATGCTGACCTTTCCAGAGTTTCAAATGAAGCTAGCCTGTCACATGTGGACTGAGGAATATGGGTTAAAAAAAGTCTTAACACTGACTTTATTGTAAAGCATGTATTGTAAATGTAGGACTGCATTTTCAGTTGTTTTGTCTAACTGAATTGAAATGCTGTAAAAGTGGATTCATGATCCATACTGTCATATATTTAATGCACAGTAGTTCTAAAGAGAAATTGAACAAAACATTGGAGAACAGCAACTACAAGCTGTTTTTTCTGTAAGAATTTGAAATGTGGTAACATCCTAGAAATATTACTACTTCTTAAGTCAAACAAGATTTCTTCTTTTTGGAATCTCTCTCCCAGCTTGTGATGTGGTTGTCTTTTTGTTATTGTTAATGAGTATTTTCATTTATCATGTATACGGATTCTGTCTGATGTATCTGTACTTGTCATTACTGGGATGTCAAAGACTGCTGTATCCCTATGAGTTATGTGGGTGTTTCATGGTTTTTGAATATGGAGAAGGTTTTTTCCATTAACTTGTATGTTTCTTGGTCTGGACAGTGTGGGTGCATTACTATTTACTACTTTCTCCTTTGTAGGCAGCAGGAGTCCAGAATTTAGTCCATGAAGTTATCAGGGCTGCTGGCATTTCATATTTTCTGAAGTGGAGAGTTGGGTTTCTGGGGGGGAGAGATCTTGAATATTTATCACCTTGGGGAGTCATTGTTTATTTATGAATTTTCAAGGCCCCTCCCATCCCCACTGACACTATCATCTTAGGTAGGGAGAGGACAGAACAGAACACTTTACCTATTATGCCTCTGTACTGATCACATGATATCAAGAACATACTAGAAACATTATTTCCACTGGGTGCAAGGAAGACAAGGAACTACACAGAAGGTGCCTAGCTTTACCTTGTATGATATAGTGTTGAGCTTCCTGATGATGTCCTGCTGGGTGAAGGAGGGATGTATATGTGCTTGCTAAAGAACTGATGATAGCCAAAGGATCAGCATGAAGGAAGAGCACATGAGATATAAAGAGTAATGAAATGCAAGTAAGATGCATAAAACTTAAGCAAAGAACTAGTGTAATTGTTAGTAATCTACTAGTTCCACATGCTGTTGAATTCTTCCAGTCTTCTCTGTGAACTCTGAGCTTGCCACTTGACTGCATAAGTATGCCCATATCTTCCCCACATACCCAGAACTAGCAATTGGATACCACTAAATGAGAACTACCATAGGATATGTTTGCTTATATTAAGCACAGAACAATATTACTCAAACTGTTTTCTCAACATCTGTAAAATGTGGTTCTGTATACACCAAGTATAGTCTCTTTCTTCTCAGGGAAGGGAGAAGAGCACAAGATGCTCAGTCTGGTGGAGGTGGAGAGGTAGGGTCTTGCCTTACAAAATTTATGTGGGAAGTGTCAAGATGTTTTTGTAATAGGTATCATAGAGCTAAGTCCAGACAGCTGAAAAGCCCAAGGTTGAATCTATTCAGTCTTTGCAGGTTAGTCTATAAACTGCATAGATTGAACCGATAAGCAAGTGAACAGACATTCAATGTTAATTCCGGAAATGCAGCCACATGTCTGCCAGAAGCCGGGGAGGCAGGGTGGGAAGGGAGCATAGAAGTTCAAGAAATTAATTTAACCTAAATCAGTTAAGTCTGATACTATATCCATCCAGGTTCATCTCAAACCAGTTTCAGCCATTTTGAAAGTGATTTATGTGCACTGAACTTCTGTTGTGTTACTGATTTGAACCAGTTTCTGATCACTTATACCAATGCATGTGTAATTTCTGTCCCTAGCCTAGAAGTCTGCCATAGAAAAACAGATACATTTTCGTAAGGCAGCAACAGTGGGGCCAAGTGTGCTGCATAATGACAACAAAAGGATTTAGTGATGTTAATTGCAAGAAATGGGGGATTGCTGTCTATTTTATTACTAAGAGGTAACTTGACTCTGGAATGGAAACAGGACAACTGCAAACTTGTGTAAGCTATGTAGTGTTTATTGAAAATTACAGTGGACTTAGAGTTCATAGACATTAGGGGCTGGAAGGGACCTCATGAGATCATCGGGTCCAGCCCCCCAGCCATAGGCGGGGAGGCAGCGCGGGTCAAG
>NW_005842072.1:300745-302440 GCF_000455745.1 Alligator sinensis | reverse complement strand
GGGTGGGGGTCAGGGGGGGCCTCCGCAGCTGCTGGAGGATTTTGGGGGGCTTCGGGGGAGCGGGGGCGCAGCGAGCTTTCACCCGCGCGTCTCTTGCCGCTTCCGAGCCTAACTGGAAGCGTACAAGAATACTTGTATTTCTTACTCTTGTATTTGTACTGCTGCATTATTTTCAGTTTAATCTCTTACAGATTGTGCAAATTTTCTAAGCTTGCCGGAGTGAAAAACAGCACAACAACTATATTTACATTACCCAGTGACTTTCTGCTGAAAATGTAGATACTTCTAAATTTATAATGTAACAAGGCCCCTAGTGGATCAAAACATCCGATGATACTCTTAGAAACAGGAGAGTATGTTTTGCTTATCTCACCTTAGACTGAATTTTACTGTCTTCTGATTTGTCTTTTGTTTCTGTCTTCCTCTTTACTTCACTTCCCACAATATGTGATATACCATGCTTTTTCCACTGTCTGTATCCTCAGGTACATTTCTCCCCCTCTCTTGTTCTGCTCCTTCTTTACCACAGACAGCCACTCTTCATCCCTCCCTTCACTCTTTTTTCACCTCTCTCTCCATATCTATCTTTGCTTGCTATCTACCAGTTTCTGCTACTATGCAATTCTCTCACAGACTGTCCTTCCCCAGTTCCCCCTCTCCCAGTTTTGGTGGATTGATCATCTCACCCTACACATCCATGCACATCACATTTTTCTTTTTGTCCTCTCTCTCTGTGTCTCCTTTTCTCTGTGCTGAGACTATAGGGAGAGCAATACGCACACATGGTTTCCACACCAGTGTAAGTCATTCCCTGGGCCTAGAGTGATTTCTGCTTTTCTTTGAAACACATATATCTGACAAGCTAGGAACAGACTGGTGCAGCATTACTAAACTCAAAGAGAATTACCACCATTTTGGGTGCTGCACAGAGAATCGGTTGCCTTCATGACTAATATTTTCTGAACCCGTGGTCTTTGGAGGCAATAGTTTGGATTTATTGCTTTAGAAGGATAAAGCAGGCCTATTACTATCTATCTATCTATCTATCTTAAAAGCAATATAGCTTTCCCTGACTGTCTCTAATTTTTTGTTTAGAGAAGAAAATTAAAAGTTATTTTAAGTGATCATTTTGATTATGACAGCTGCCAACTCAGCAACCTCCTGTAAAAACCACTGCTACTTGTTGGTAGAATTGCTGTGTCCTCTGATTTAAATGTATATAATCAAACATTGTCTTAATATATTAATGGTAGGTTATACTTTAAAAAGTATGGTAGGTTATACTTTTCCTCCTTGAGTATTTAACTTAATACAAGACCTCTGTGGGCATGTTATATCCACTGCACGTACTATGTGCTGAACAAATATTATGTAGCATGGGAGCATTTTTAGTGTTGGCTTTCTCCTTTCTGTGTTTCTAATCCCTAACCAGTCTCTTCACCTTTTAAATTTTTTATTCTAATCTATTTCATGATACAGCAAAAATCCATCACTGACCATTTTAAAGAGAACACTGAAATGCAAAAATTCATATTATTTTTAATAGCAAAACATGTCCACTTGAGTATTCAGCATTTCATTTAGTATTCAAGTTGAAAGTAAGGCAGGCTCCAGCTCCACTGTGAACTGCACTGTGCAGTAGGATTTAAAGGTAGTGTTCCTTTCCTGTAGAATATGGAAATTTACATTTGGGAA
>NW_005842072.1:252713-300735 GCF_000455745.1 Alligator sinensis | reverse complement strand
ATGTCAGTGGCACAGGATAGGGATAAAATAGGTAGTGCCATATTGACCACACCACCCAAGTCTACAGATAAGCTAGATGATTTACTTGCTGTTGTTATTGCTTAAGTAAAATGGAAAAACAGAAGTATTCAATAAATATTTCTTTTCTGTATTTGGGGGGGGGCTTCATATAAATCTGTGTTTCCAATCTGCACTTCAGATTTGATCAGCTTTTTAAAATTGCAGGCTAGTAGGATAAATGTTATATGCACCAAAAATGTTTAACTTGATATTAACTTAAATAAAACATTTCAGCGTGCATTTTGTGTGGATCTGCTACTATGTAGCTCCATTAATGCCATGTTGAAAACTGGAAGGAGTTTGTAAGACTACTTCGCAGCAACAGATTCCTTGTTTTTATGTCTGTATTGGGCTTCCATCTTCGGTGTAAAGTAAAAATGAATTCTTGAAGAGGTGGCAATTTTCAGTACATTTCTTTTGTATCCTCATGTAATATACAATAGAAAGCTAAATGGTAAATAATACTAGAAGCTCATATCAGTTAAATCTTAAACTTTCCTTCTGCTCCCCCCCCCCTTTGGTAGGACTGCAGAGACGTAGAAACTATTCAGAAGTGGATCTGCACAGCAAAATGTGGAGACCCCATTTTGGGCACCGTTCAAGCTTTGATCCATTGAGGGGAAGCCACAGTACATATGGCTAACATTTTTGTGCATGCAGGGGTGGGGGGAAGAAAACCTGGTTGAGATTTCCGAAGCAGAATAGCCTGCGATTATTCTGGCTGGAGCAGTGGAATGCGCTGTCTGCCTCGCTGCGATGTTGTCAGTGCTTTGGTCAACTGTCATGCTTCCCCGGCTCTAGCTCCTCTGATTGGTTGTTTACAGTGACTGATTAAGAATACTGATGCCGTCTCCCTTCCTTTCCACTTGGAAGAGAATTCTCTTTCCCCACCCCCAAGCCCACCTCCAGGCTGTAAGTAATTGTGAGACTATGAAGATGAAAACAGTGCAGCCTGAGTGACAGAGGAAATACAACAGTCGGTTTTAGCTGCAGAGCTCTGTAGGAGTCGTTTTCAGACTTCTTACCTTTAGGTTTTGCAGCACAAACTGCTTGCAGGTTTTGGGAGGCTGTGAAAGGACTTAACCGGTTGTATATTAATATTTGATGTATAGCAGCATGTTATCTTGCCTTTCCCTGGGCAGCTGTGTTCAGAGCTTCACGTGGATGTCGTTCTACTGAGGAGATATTAAACGGATCCTTAATCTGATTCTCTTTGGATCTTTCTATTTTTATGGTAAGTGCCAGCATGTATTGGCTGAGCGTAGCTTCTTTGCTGCAGTGCTCTCTCATTCTCTCTCTTGCTCTCTGTTTCTCTGCCCCTCTCTTCTCAGCTAAGCCTAGTGACCTTCATTTCCCATCTAATCCTCATTCTCATCTGTTTCACATCGTAGTGTGTTTAGCCAACTAAAATACAAGTTTTTTTTGCTTTATTTCCTTCCCTCAAAGCCCGAGCCTTTCAATAGTGATTGAAATATGAGCCCTACCTCTTTGTCCTTGAAACAGGAGGCATAGAAATGTGCTCAAAATTGTCAGTGGCAGTGTTAAAAGGCTTCTGTGGGACTGAAATTACATATTTGATAAAGGTGACTCATGCATGAAGATCCGCATCATGATACTGGATGGAGAGAAAGCCACCACCTGATTAGCTGTATAGAAAACAGTAGTTCCTTAGTGGTAAGGGTGCTTGCTGCACACATGTGCATTGTGCCAATATTTGCTATCATCACCATAGTTAAGGAGGGAGATTTCATATTTGCACTGTATAGCCTTCTTTTCAGGCGTTTGCCAGTTGGGTATTAAAATTCACTGTAAACTGAATTCTTTAAGCTTTTACTGCGTAGGGTGAGTGGGAAATGAATAGACAACCTGATAGGTCTTATCTGTCTCTAAACAGTATGATTCTTCAGCTTTTAAAGTGTTGTTTTTTTAACTCTTCAGAGGAAAACATTCTTTGAGTCTTAGAAAGAGAAATGCTTTACCTATTTCAGCAATGCTTTATGATACTATATCAACAGCTCTGATTTTTAAAGCAAAAAAGGAGAAAGTCCTTACCTAGTCTATACTAGAGAATATAAAAATGTTTTATTTTACAAAGCTTGCATTATTGCGGGTTAAAGTGACCTTAGCACGCAGGGACATATGCACCCTTTTAAAGGAGATTTTTTTTTTCAGAACATTTGGTTATTGGAGAACCAATATACAATTGCTTTAAGAATCTCATGTGAATCCATGATGTAGATTGCCTAATTATTTTTCTTGTATACTACTAGAATAATAAACACTTTCTTAATTCTTCAAAGGTCCACTTAAGGGATAGGATAGGATATAGCATAACAGTTCAAGCTCATCACAAGCAGATTTAAGTCTTTTCCCACCTGCCAGCAAATGAGGAAATGAAGAGAGATGCTCCTGTCCCTTTGGTATGTCAAGGTAGGATAAGGATAAAGTTTCTTTTAACTATGCATTTCCTTTTGTTGGGTATAAGCCAGAGAGATGCTGCTGTCTGGAAAAACTTCATTATTCAAAGTGCAGTAGTACATCATGATCCTTAAAAAAGATACCTTCTGTTAGTGCTCTAGCCTGTGATTTTTCTTGAGCTATTAGATTAGACATGTGGACTGTAGGTAGTTAATTTTCTTCTCCAAGAATGAGTGAAGATTCTAAATACTGCAGTTTATTTAATCACTTGGGTCTCTTGGCGCACCTTAGATCCCAACCTTGACTTCACTGGTAAGAGCTGAGTCGCGTTTGGGGAGGACAGCAAAGCTGGCTCTGTAGCTGCAGGAGGCATAGAGATCCTCTGATGGTTAGGGACCATATACATACACCGTGTGGTGGGGAACACAATGCTTCTTTGGGAAAGCACCAGTGTCTTGCATGTATTGAAGAGGACTGCATACATTTCAGATTTTTGGGCCTGGGTGTGCTTACTCACCTGTAGACTCTTTTGGGATCATTACTGCACCAGTTGGTGTGATACTTTAACCTGTCTCCTTGCTTCCTATTCAGTTGAGTGTTAGGATAGAATCCTGCACTCTCTGTGTGGGGCAAAGAGAAAGAGGAATAAATAATCTGTCGTCATTCCCTACTCGGGCACCTGTACAATGCAGAGAAACATTTAAAAAATGTTGTTGGCTGGTAAAGCATTCTTTGTCCATCCACTGATGAAGTGATTGCAGCTGAGTTGCTGCATGGCAACATAAATACTTGGCCTTTCAGTGCATGGTATTAGTGTGTTTTCGGAATTAAAGGAGGTTACTCGCATTCTTTTCTTTTTTTTTGATTATTTCCTGGTTTAATGGAAAAAAACTTTTCACTGAATTATTGAAACCAGTAGGAGTCTTCCTAACGCATCCAGAACTCTTATCTCAAGTGATAGGTTATGACATTGTTCCTGTTTGATTAGATTCTGACCTCTGTTGTTGATTAAATGTAACAAGTATGTTTCTTCTGTGAGTGTATGTATGTGTACGTAAAACTGTAGCCATACATGCTATTGGTTTCCATGAAATGTTGTTGTAACCGTCTGTTGGTTTTTTAAAGAAAATGTTTATTATTTAATGTATAAAAATGCTTGCCTGAAACTGATTTTTTTGGCAGTTCATCATAAGCACTTCTAAATATTAAGGCTAAAATGTTACATATTTTACATGCAATTTTGTTTTAAAATTGTTATTGTAAAACCATGCTTCCACTTCTCAAAATAATCTTCCCCACTGCTAAACAATTAATTGGAGGGAATATATTTTCTTTGTCTCCCCCCAAAAATGTCACATATTTGAAAAATGACTTTCTTGCAAAAGTTAATTTTTATAATTTCTTAAAAACTAGAAACAAAGCTATGCATTACACATACAATGAAATATAGTGTAAAAGCAAAAATACGTTAGGCTTTGTTTGTTTACATCTCTTTTTCTAAATAGTATTTTATGTTGGGGAGAGGAAGAAGATATTATCAATATTACTTTACTATAACTTAGTTCCTCTATATTAAGACCCAAATCTTTTCATTGGGAGGTGCTAATGGAGAACCTTTATGTTTTTGCAGACTTCTGAAATCAACAAGACTGTACATTTAAAACCTATTCTAGCACCTCCTATTGCAGATGCAGTGCCTAAAGCTTAAACGTATAAGAAATTTAGGGGCTCCCTTTTCAGCTGTTGTTGAGGGGAAATCACTTAAATAACATTACATCTATAGGTATGGAGGTTTCTAATTCTCACAAAATCCTCTGAAATAATGCACTGGTTTCAGTCTGCATATACAGTATTTCCTTGTCTCGCAGCATGGTGTCATGTTAATTCCTTTGCAGGGTGTCTGAAGACTGCATAGAAAACAACTGCAAAAAAAAAAAAGCTCTCTTCCTTAGTGAGCCAAAAACACCCATTGGTCTGATGAAGTCATTGCATTATTTTTCCTATATATATTCAGTGTGCATTCTTCATACTGGTTTGGCCACAAACCTGGGTTCTTAAAGGTTTATTCTCTACTTTAGATTGCACTAATATTTAGTCCTACATATTTATAGCAAGTATGTAACATACAGAGTAACTTCATTTACAAATAGTCCATTCACTTCCCCTGCTACTTTCCAAGTTTCTTATTATATATGTAATCATTTCCTTTCCAGCACCCAGTATATTCCCTTTTCCTTTTCTCTGATGTTCAATACTGGCCTTTCCCTCCTGTGCAACATAAATCTCATTCTTAGGTTACAAAGCAGAATCTGGTCTGCGCATGTTTGGCTAGGTAAATTTATCAAAACACTTCTTTGAAACCACTTAGAGAAGTTTTCTTTAGTTTCTGCTCATTAACACTATGAAAAATCTAAATGGGGTAATTTTCACTTTCAGATGAATGCAGGAATATTTATACTGTTTGAAAGGCAGAATTCTCTCATGAAAGTTGAGGCTAGCCAATTATACCATTCAGGTAATCTTAGAGCAAGAACTTTATGCAGTTATGTCACTTATAACACATAAATCAAGTCGAATAAAAGCTTTAAATTGGGACTTAAATGGTAATTCCTACAACATCAGGGAGAAGGGATTTCCATACCCCAATGAAACTTTCAGTTTCTAAGGGCGAAAGTCATCTTTGTCCAAGACTTGCATATACCACCAAAATAAAAGAGGGGATGGTGCAGAGGCATCTGTACTAATAGATTGTACCTTAGACCACAAGTATAAACATATTTCCATGTCCCCTCTTTTTTCAAGATATGCTAAAAGCTGTAAGCTAGAGAAATCTCATTCCACTTAAAATATTTAGATGGATAATGCTGCCCAGAAACTCCTCTTTTACAGCAGTAACAGACTGTGTATATTTCAGAAAGTGTTCATAATACTTTACTTCCCCACTCCCCACTTTATTTCATTAGAGCAGCCATCTGCAAGTACACCTCCCCAGTATGTTCATAATAATCCATTCCATCCTGAATGCTATGAAGGCTCATCCCAGGCCTTGAGAAGAGAAGCTTTCAGGGTGTTGAAAACAAGAAAAGGGGAAAATCTATGCAATAATTTATATCTCGTTTCTAGGAGAACTGTGACTTCACTGCTCTCCACACTTGGGATCTGATTATCCAGAGCCAGGCTGTGGTCCAAGAGTACCTTAAAACCTCTCCCATCACTGACAAGTATTTAGAAAAGAAGAAACCTGCCATTTTTTTTCAGTCCTATGACTAAAATAACTTTAGGGTGTGTACAGACATTTGGGAAGGTTAGATTGATCTAAGTCCACATAAGCTAAGTCAGGATGGAGAGGGATGTAGCAGGGCGGGTATTTGGGGGAATTGGGGGGGGGGAAGCAGGCTCTGGGGGAGGATCAACATAGGAATCAGTGGTTTGGGGAGCAGGGTAGTCTGGGGGAAGGCTGCTAGGTTCTGGGAGGCCAATGGGGTCCATAGGGAGCTTGAGGAGGGGCTCTCTCCTCCCCCTGGGACCAGGGTTATTTTCAGTCCTCTGACTCCACCCACTCCTAGATGAACAACACCACCCAGTGAATCAATCCCCCCTTATTCTGCATGCCCCTCCACCCACCTGACTTACTTCTTTGGGTCCCAGCACTGGTGAATGCTGGAAAAAACTGGCACCAGGAGTAGCTTGTGGGATGGGGGGTTTGGTGGGCTTAGAGGGGCTGGCTGGTCCACAGTGGGGTGGTTGTCCATCTGAGGGTGGGGGGAGGGGCTAGGAGGGCTAAAAATAATCCAGTGCCAGGGACAGGGTAGGAAAAGTGAAGCCCCAGGCCTGGGACCAGCAGCTGGGCTTTCCCAGCCCTGGGGCTGTGCTGGGGACTGTGTAGAAGTTCAGGACAGTTAGAGTGGTCTAAAAATGGCTGACCTGATCTAAGTTAAGTGTACCTTGGAGGTAGGGTTAACTTAGGCCCAGTACAAACATTACCAGTATAAGTAATTGGAAGCTGGTCCATACCCGTCACAGAACAGAAGTTCGAGACACATAGACTGGCTTAAAAATGGTAGAACCAGGTCTAAGATTTTCCCCCCACACCAAAGGAAGAATGTGTATTCTGTTCGCTAGTGATCTAATTTGCTAGTGATTGATTCTGCCTTTGGTTTTTTGAAAATCTATACCTAGCTTTAGATCAGGTCAGCCATTTTTAGACCAATCTAACTGTCTTAAACTTTAGTATGGTTTGTACTTAGATTGTCCTAGCCAATGTAAGGTGTGTACCTGGGTGAGCTAAATTAGATTGGATGGCCATTTTTAACCTCCCTGAATGTCTGTATGCACCCTTAGTGTCAATGGGGATACTCTGAATGGATTTTGGGTCCCCTCTCACCCCCACACAACCATAGCTAGATTTGACCTAACAAATCATTCACTCAGGATCTGAGTCTCCTTTACCCTAGGCTTGTTGTATGCCACTACAGCAGTGTAAACAGGTCTTCACTTTTATTCACTTTGTGACCCCTTTCACGCTGGCATTGTGGTATAAAAAAGTCCTAACATAAATAAGAACCAGGCCCAGAAACCTTACAGAGGAATGGGTGGTGACTCATTGTTGAGGTTGGAATGAAATGTAAAATTAAGCAACTTAAGTTGCTCTACCACAATTTAATAGTTGCATTGGTTACACTCCAAACTTGGTGCACTCAGAAAACAATTATTTTTTTCTGTTTTTATTACTAATGTTTGTTAAAGAGATGCTTTAATATATTACTTTTTGAGATTTATTTTCTTTGCTTTTCTTTTGGTTTCTCTAGCTAAACAGGCCCAGTTTATTCATAGGCATTAGCACGTGTGTGTGTGTGTGTGCGCGCGCGCGTGCACTCTCTGTTTCTCTTTCCCCCTGACATATTCACAACATGCTAGACACAAGAGAGAGAAATTAAAGCAGCATCCAAATGCTCCATTTAGGATTAAAGCCCCTTAATACTGAGTGCAGTGGGTACAGGTAACAGAAAATTGTCTTTAGTTTGAAATCCTTTCTGGTACATTGTGCAGTAATTCTAAAAATCTCAGTTTATTGGACTTTATTACCACTCCTCAGAGAATTATTTGTATCACCCTAATATGGCATTTGGAAGCACCATACTGAGCAATGCTGCACTCCTCCATGTGCACCAACTCTTGAACCAGATATAGTATAGTGCAATTCTAGGAACACGTCAATAAGCTCTGCCTCTCAGGAAAGGTCAGTGTGCCACTCCCTAGTTACCATCCTGGGATCTAATAGGATGGTTCTCAGGATATTTTACTCTGATTTTCAGACTACATTTTCTCCTTTCTAATTTCATCCTTAAATTCCTAGCTGTGTTCCCCAATGCCATCAAAATTAATTCACAATTTTACATGGAATTTACAGCCTGCAAATATAGGCATATGGTTGTTTTCCTTCTTATTGGATGCTTAACCAAATTATTGAAGGGAGGAAAGAGAGTGAATTCATCTCCACTGAGGCAGTTATCCCCAGGAGAAGATAACCTGGTGATTATCCAGTTTGAAATCACCAAGGGATATGACCTTCTTTCAGATTATTTTATGTAAAGAAATCTCTTTTCATGCAACATACTATGACAGAACTCTGGTTACTTTTTCAAATGGAATCCGTCCACCTTCTTGAGATGGTGCTTTTTATGAAATTGCAGGCTCAAGATAGGCATCTGAAAGGCAGGATTTGATAGGCACAGACAGAAGTGACAATTTTTGCCTGATCTGCCCCTGAAAGTGCTCTTTAGCCATGACAAAACAGAAGTGCATGGCTGCAGAGCTTCTTAAAAAGTCCTGGTCCCATTCAAATCTGAACCCTCACTACATGAAGGTGCTGTAAAGTGGAGTGCCCTCAGTCACTTCTGTCTGTGATTGCTGGGAGCAGGGCTGACACAGCCCAGCACTGTTCCCAGCGCTATTCTCAGAATGGGAGTTGGGAAAGGGAGCAGGGGGAGCTCATTCTGGAGGTTGCCCAGACAGTGCTAGAGGGTGAGGTGGGTGGATTGGAGATCTCCAAGGTGGGGAGCTCCAATCCACATCCCCTACTCCAGCGCATCTGGGGAAACCCCAGAACAGACCTCCCTCCCCTGCCTTCGCCTCCCATCCTGAGTCAGCACAGGAGCTGGGAGAGAAGGGGGTGGAGCTAGAGAGGCAGCCTCTCTCCCTGGATGGGCTCTAAATTGGAGCTCGATCTCCCAGCCTCCTGACCCAACAGTTAGTGTCTGTTGGGTTGGGAGGGTTGGTTTAATTCATGGCGATTTCTGTGAAGCGCCATAAGTTAGACCTGGGAGCTGCACTTCTGTCTGCACATTATGAGACCTCCACATACCTCTATGACTCTTTGCAATCCTCCATCTCTTTCCAAGTTGCTCATCTACTTTTGCTTATTTGCTCCCAACTGTCTCTGTGGTGCAGTAACACTGCTTTGTCCTACGTCCCTTGTCATAATGGTTATGGATAGATACTTAGTTTATCACTTCTTCTTCCCCTTCTCCCCCAGTCTTGCATCTATTTTGATCCCCTTCTCCCATTTTTCCCCTTTGTCTCTCAATCTTGAACCATAACAACAACAAATAATCTTGGGTTCCTCCATCTTTTTCATACTAAGAATTTTCTTTTACATAGCAAACCTTCCAATCTAGTCAGAACTGGTTTCTCATTGGGTTATATTGAAAATGGTAAGAATCATGAGCTTAAACTGAGAGCTTGTGTTGTGATCCCTTCTGTTTCTTTTGTAGGAAAAATTGGAGAGGGGTGGCAGCTCTAGGCTCCTCCCACCAGCCTGGATAGGGAGCAGCAGGGGTCAGAAACCAAAATGTTGGAGAACTCTTAAAATGGTGAATTCTGTAGCGGCCATGCTGAATTCCATGGGGTGCTGGGAAAAAGCCATATTTCATGTGTGTAGATTCTGAATTCTAGAGACTGTAATCTAACAGAACAGAGGTGATGCATCTTGGAGCTATTGCTATATTTTTTTGTTCTGCAGATTCAGGTATTGCTACATTGTTTTATGTTCATTCCATGTTTTCAAAATAATTTCCAAAAACACAGGATTGTTTCTAATTTAAAAGGAAAGGTCGGGGGCAGGGGGAATGGAGAGCTGTCTTGCTTTTATGATGAGAACAAAATTTCAAAGTCCTTACTATTCTGTGTTTTTTACCCCAATTCTCCAAGGGTGTTCTTTTTTAATATACAAATTCCTTTGAGCAGAGACAGGGATCAAACTCCTAGCCCCATTTAACTCAGAGGCAAAGCTCTCATTGTCTTTAGTAGTTGTGATTCCACCCAGGGACTTATCTTCATCTTCTACAATGTTGAACATGAACAAATAATGTCACAAGCCTTTTTCTTCCCTCTTTACCTCCTTTTGCTTGCTTTGCTGTTTCTCCCTTTTCAGCTGCTTTTGTTATTCCTTACCCCTTTTTCTTTTTAATGCCTAATTCTGTTTTTCTCCCACTTGGTCTTCTCCATCTCTCAGAGCTTCCTTCCAACATCTGCTCTTTTCTGTTCCCTCTGCAGCATTTCTCTTTTGTTCCTGTTACTCAGCTTCTCCAGGCCTTAGCTGCTTCTGCCTCCCCTCCCATCCTGCTCTTCTGCTTCTCTGCTTCTACCATCCTATTGCACATTGGCCCCCTCTGAAATATGGATACTTGAACAAGTTACCTTGGATAAATACCCTGAGGTCATTGAAAATAATTATTTTATATTACTTGAGAAATAGTGAAAGATCTTATTATGAAGACTTTATTGAAAGGTGTAGCCACAACGGAGCAGAAATAGATTGTAACTTTCACATTTGTAGAACTTTTCACTTCAGGGTTGCAAATTTAATAATATTTTGCAGTCAGTAGGTGTGTGTTATCTTTGTTAATTTTTGTGCCCCTGGTGCAATATGATTTTTAGACCAAGTGATACATGAAGGAAAAGAGAAAGGTGAGGAGAAGGAAAATAAAAGGGAAGGAAGGATGTTGATTTATTTCTCAGTCCAGTCCCAGCCAGCATAAGAAATATAGGTGGAGAAGAGAAGAGGGAGTTATGTATAATACTGCTATTTCCCAGGCTTGTGACATTTTTCTTGGGTAGTAGCTAGTTATGAGAGAGCATTTGTGTTTGGAGTTACTAATAACCTAATTACTTGGTTTAAAGGGGCATCTTTCATCTGAAATGTAGTTTAGAAGTGTCTCAGTCCCTGCCTGTCCCAGAGCCTCCTTTACAAATGTTTATGGTCATTCAAACATATTTTCATAGCCACAGGTTTTTATTCTCCTTTGTCTGCGTTAAAGATTCCTACAGACACCAGGGAGAGCTATCTTTCTTGGTAGTGGTATCACCCTCATCAGTGAACTGAGTACCTCACAGTTCATTAATGGAGTTAAATTCCCAATACCCCTGTCACGTAAGAAAGTACTGTTCTTCCCTGCCTAATGGAATTAAGACCTTAGGTGCTTTGGAAAATCTCATTAGGTACCTTTCTGCATCTTCAGGCCCCTAAACACCTTTAAACATCAGGCTCTGACTGACTTGACCAAGGTCACCCAGAAAGATCCAGTGTGGGCTGGATGAACCCAGGTCACCAACCATTTCTCCAGTGTCTTCTTTGCTAGAGATCATCCTTCCCTCTCTATCTCCCAATCTATCCAGAGTAAATGTATAAAGGGAAGTTAAATGCACAAAATAAACCGTATGAAATAATAAATAAACTTGCATCTCTTAGCTATTACTGTAACAATAGGAGGTCAGAATTTTCAGACAGATGTATGATTTTAACAGGGTTAGCCTCTCACAAAATACAAAGCAATGGTCAGTATTTGTTTGTTAAATAATTTTAGAATCATAGGGGGGAAAGAGGCCTAAAGGGTTATCTAGTCTAACCTTCTATAGCATCCATTATTTTCCATTTCTCCTGACTAAACATATCTAGTTCTCTCAATTTTCTCACTTCTGGATCATCTCCATTTTCAACACACTTGTCTTAAAATGCAGTGCCCAGATGCACATAATTCTCCAGCAAATGCCTAACTGGTATTGAGTTAGAATGATGCAATCAATTCTCATATCTCACATGCAATACTTTTAGTAATGCAGCCCAAACCTGCATTTGTTTTTCTTGTGACAGCATCACATTGTGGAATCAAGTGGTGGTTGTGGGGCACTTTTGCATTAGCATGATGAAAGATGCATCTACATCAGATGCATTAATGCATATTAGCCTAACGTGCATTACTGGTGCATGTCTACAAGCATGCACCCTTAATGCACATTTAAAATGGTGGAATTAAGCTAATTATGCCTAAATTTGATGCAAATGCCAGTATCAAATTTAGGCACGATTAGTTAAAGTGCATTAATGCACATGTGGATGCAACCCGGCACTAACTTTAGTATTGGGTCTGCCCAGCCACCAGGGGCATGTGCCAGGTCTGCAAAGACTTGGCACTAACTTTAGTGTCAAGTCCCTGCACATCTTCCAAAAATCGCTTAATGCATGTTAAATTTAGTAAATCTGATATCTTTTTTTAGAGCAACTGAAATAGTTGGAAAAATTCTTCTTTGCAAGCTTTCAGGTACAAACACTGAAGTCTTCTTCAGCCTTCAGCATTTGTACCTAAAAGCTTGCAAAGAAGAATTTTTCCAACTGTTTTAGTTGGTCTAATAAAATATATCAGATTTACCCAAATAATTTTGTCTGCCTGTCCTTAGACTAACATGGCTATAACCAAAATCCACCAAATTTAGTTGCACTTAAATGCATATGTAGATGCACCTGATGGGGGTGGGAGAGCAAGGACATGAGCCCTGAGCATTGCTTAAGCATGAGGGATCAGTGGCTGGAGGTTTGTTTCTGCTGAGGGGTAATCATCTCCCTTTTTTGGCTGCTGAAAACCATTGGGTTTTGTTTTGTTTTTTTGGCTGCTTATTGGACTTGTTACCTCCTTTTTTTTTTACTGCCAACATCTCCAGCAGCATGGGATCATCTCCAGCACTGCCGTCCTTGCCAGAGCCTCTGCAGGGACAGTGAAGGGGGTTTTAGTTCTGGCCATTTAAACTTCTATGTTTTTTGTTACCATTGCTGCTTTTTGTGTTCATTTTAAAACTTCTAGTTTGCATTCCAGTGCATGCTGTGAAAGTTGGTTTAGATGTTCATACAATCTAAAATTTTTATGTTCATTCTCTAACAGCACAAGCTGGGATTAGCCACTGAGAATTTAAGTGGTCTATGTATTTCATTATGGCAAAGCATACAGCCTCTTTGCTTTGTAGGCTCCAGGGAGAAAATTCATTTTGGTACACAATGATTAAAACTTATATCTTTTCAACTGCCTTTTTAGAAATGCTGGTGAACAGAGAATTTCATCCATCATTTCTGCCTTTATGAGTTCTGCATGGAATTTACAGATATTTTCAATATAACATGATCCAACAAAAACATTATACAAGAATATGGTATACAGGGTACAAGTTCAAGAATTAGAAAGTACCAGAATCATAGTCATAGTCATGCATCTTTATTATCTGTATTAAGACTATATAGTCTTTAAACACATGATCATGTGTTATATTTCTCCATATGAGTCCTACCTCATTCAATGCATAGGGTAAATGGTGTTGACCAACCAAGTACAACTCAGTGGGTGTGTCTATATGTGCATTTATGCCAGCTTAAATTTACTGTGCAGTACATTACTGTGCAGTAAATGGGAATAGGCTGGCATCTACAGGTGCAGGCATTAAAGTGCATCAATGCTGTGTGTGGACTGACTTGGGACTACAGTTAGTCCCAAGTCAGTCCACACACACAGTGTAACTACGCAGTAAGGCGTCTACGTGTGCGTTACTGAGCAGTAACTAATCAGGTGTAAATTTGATACCTGCATCATGCAGGTATCAAATTTATGCTCAAGTCAGTGTAAATCGCCATATTTACTGTGGAGTAAATGTGCATGTGTAGACACGTGCCCATACTGCACAGTCATTTCAGTTACTGCGCAGTAAATGTGCGCATGTATACACACCAGGTATTTATTTTCTTAGCCTCATCGTTTACCAGTAATATGTGCCACTGTGTCTGATTTGCTATATGCCCTCCAAACTCTGCTCTGAATATAAAATCATAAATTTATTCCTAGAGGCAAAGATTTTTGTAGGTGACATATTTTATTGGACCAACTGCACGATCGGGCTAGACGTAGGGAAGCTTTTGAATGCAGTGTATTTTGAATGCACTATATCCGAAAGCTTACCTAAGTCTAGCTCAACTATGCAGTTAGTTCAATAAAAAATCCTTGCCTTCCATGTTTTCTGGACCACTATTGTTACAACATCACTCTGACACTATCACAAATTTATCATAGGCTTTTTTTTATGGCACTCATCACCAGGGTATCTGAGTGTGTTATAAATGGTAATGAATTTATCTCTACAACTACTGTGTGAGCTTAGACAGCATTATTATCCCTGTTACCATTATTGTATTATTTTATGAGGAATGGAGTAGAGAATGCAGTTACAAAAGAATTGAAGTCAAAAGTGTACGTTAAGTTCATGTGGTGAGTTTGAATTGCTGGGGCCTCCCCTTCCCTCCCAGTAATCTAGTATTTTATAACTCTTCATCTAGTCAGAGCAGACCTCCAGTACACTTCAGCAGCAATTGTGAAGGCCCAGCACTTTGCTTAATTAGGACATAGGTGTTCCAAACTGGGCACTTGGAAAATGAGAAGACAATTAGTGGATGCATTTTAAAAGGGTGGTTTAAGTGACTTACTGGTCAGTACCAGATAGAAACTATCTGGCATATGAAGGAATAAAATTTATTGCTGTAGAGCTGCATTCAAATTCCTTATTTCTGTGACTCTCCTTACTTCCAGGAGCCCCCTACCTCTTTCACTGCACGCTTTTCAGCTTCTGCAGCATATCGAGAAACATTCCTATAGGCATTCACTGTCCAACCAGGTTGAGGAAAAACATAGAAAAACTCCTTATTATGTGGTCATGTAACTAAAAACTGTATCATGCTTTAGTACAAAGGGATTGAACTTAGATGAGATGGGCAATCTTTATTTTGACATTGCCTAATTTTTGAGTGTTTGATAATGCAATCTTTAATGGTATTTTAAGGTTTTAAAATAACAGATAGTAATGTTGTTTAGTATCATACTGGCACCCATGATCATCAGTGGGCTTGGAACCTTAAGATCTGAAATTTTCTTCTTCTCACGCTAACAGCATAATTTGTGGAAGTAATATTGGTCACCCTCTCAGTAGAGTCGTCACTAGAGGGAGAAAGGACATATATTTTGCCCTGGAGATTTCACATATTTTTTGCTGACTGAGCAGAGGAATGGTGAGCACAGGCAGGACTGCTGTGTTCTATTCCCAGGAATGCTGTGTTCAATTCCAAGTTCTAGGATATGTATATATATATTTTCCCCTGTCTCTTCCAAGTCTAACCCATTTAAGCTTGGTCCCCACCCACCGCTTCACTGGACCTAGTTTGAGTCTCTTTCCTCTCCCCACACTTCTCCCTTCCCATTCCAAAGATCCTGTCCCCTCTTTCTTCTCTAAAAGTCGTCTTCTTCCTTCTCTCCATGCTACCTGAGTGCTGGCCAGGAGAACACTGAGAGCACAGGAGAGGCAGGATCCAAGCTGTCAGTTCCGGGACCATGTGCCACAATGACTCATGAGAGATGGGAGGTACAATTGCTAAAATGCCCTGGTCAGCCCTGGACTGGTGCATGCCCTAAGCAAACAGAATCTTGGAGAATGTAGCTGCCAAACTCTAACACACTTCACTCGAGTACGTGTGAAGTACAGTATTTTGAAAGCTTGGAACCTGGGCTCATTCAGTTGGGCTTCTTAAGGCTCGCTGAAGCCTGGCCACCTATTCAATATCAAGGTTCTGCTCCTAAAGCATGGAGGCACTAGAATTTCTGAGTGAAATATTGTTAAGGATTTTTTTTTAACATGGGCCAAATATATTTTCATGTAACATCCTTGTCCTCAATAGCTAAACCCTTTTGGTTACAGATTAGAATAATATCAACAACAATAGTAATAACTATTATTATTATTATTATTATTATTATTATTATTATTATATTTTAAACCAGAGCTGTACAACTGATAGCCCATGGACTGCATGAAGCCCTCAAACAGTTAACATGTGGCCCCTTGGGCTCCTACCAGGCTACTGCTCCACAGATTGCTCCAGCTACTGCTGCAGCCAGGTGTCTAGGCTTTCCCTCCCTCCATCAGCTTTTGTTTCTTGCTCTCACCCCAGGGGTGGGGTAGGATGGGGCAAGTGGGTTGCATTCATATGTCCCCTGGAGTGTGCAGCCCCTGCTGATGCCACCTACAGAGCATCCTACCCTGGCTCCCTAGAATTTGGACAGACTTGTTTTAAACTGTAGCAAAAAAGGGTTTAGCTATTTAGGATAATGATAATTTTACCCATTTAGGCTGAAATTCTCTATGACTATTACCTACCTTTGGCTGTATAATAACAACAACAACAACAACTCATTATTATAATATAAAATGTGTAATTACATTATAATTGTTATTATTCGGCCTTAGATAGATAATAGTCATGGTTAAAGTTTGGCAAAGCTATAAGCAACTGAATGAGTTCTTAAAGCAAAAACTATAAGGGAAACAAACTTTTGCTAGAGTTCCCTCTGGTAAACATTTAGATGTGTAGTATAGTTGTGTGACACAATTTTTCAGACTTGACTAATAATTGGTTCTATCTAACTCGAGGTACCTTAAAGAGGGCTCATTTTCAGAAAATACTGTAACCTACCCTCTGTTTTCCAGATAAAATTAAATTCAAAATCTCTCAAGTTTGGTACCCAGAATCTCAAACTATCTCTGAAAATGTGGAGACTTTTTCTTTCTGAATGCAAATATTCGGGATCATTTTATAGCTTATTTCCTGGTGTGACCAATATTTTTAGACCACTGTTTTTTAAGGGGGAAAAAATTAAGTTTATTATATTTTATGCAAATATATTCTATCCTATTAGGATGTTTAGATTTGAGTCCATTCACTTAGATTTTTTAAATAATTTTTGTTCCAGGTTATTACCTGCATTTTTTATTAAAGGAGGTAATATAAATACTGTAAATCATAATTGGGAGTGGTCACATGAATTTTAAAAATCCACCTGTAGTTCTCTTTGAAGGGCTTTGAATACAGCAGCTAAGATGTTACTTGCTATCCCTTCAAAGTAGTATCAATGCTGCTGAGTTTCAAAAGTTTTTCTTCAGGATGGCTGTCAGAGTTCATTTTAAGGGTGGGAACATGCTGAGTGTCAAATGCTTATTAGATGATGCTGGAATGTCATTTCCAGAAATGATGTCAAAGCGTGGGTGCCTAGAATATCTGTAACTTTGTGCAGATTTGCTTGGTGCTGTAAATTTTACTTCTAGTCCAAGTATAGAATTGCACTTGATTAATGATCCTAATTAGTTATATGACCCTGGACCCATTAAAGTTGGTGTTAAGCATCCCATTGACTTCAGCTAAAGTACAATCATATGACCAAGTGCTGAAAATAATTTGAGGTGAATCTTCCATACTTTTAATTTTTTTAATATATATAACAGTGCTTCCTCTTTGTGGTCATTGCTTTCTGGTATTAATAAGCTCAGGGGCCAAAGGTATAGTAAGGGTTCAAAATACAAGCGGGGGGGGTGGGACTCGGAGGGGCTGAGTCCCCTCATAAAAGACAAGAGTCCCCATAAGAAAAGAGAGCTTCTGGCCCACCCTGTGCCTTTCTAACCAGCTCAGGTAGTGGCTTCTTCCAGTTTCCAGTTGCCTCTGCCATAGACCACCCCCCCAACAGCTAGCATATAATTCAAAGCCTGGGTAGAGGGATTCCATTGCCTACAAGATGGGTATTAGTGACAGTCCAGGGAGTCTCCTCAAGTTGTTGTTTATATTGGAACGCATAGTTTTAATATTTTGGGACAAGCCATTTTGATTAAATGTGTTCTCTATTTTGGAAATAATACTGAGAATTAGAGGTAGCCATTCTGTGTTTTAGGAGCTCATCAGGAATCCAGAATTCAGGCTGGTTCCAATATGTTGGCAGTTATTAGTCAGGAAGAACTTGCTTTTTCATTAGTGAATCAGAGAGATCTGCTCTTGATGTTAGCTGGATCAGGACTGGGCCTTAAAAGTGGAGCATCCTTGCCCTCCTGCTGAGACTAAGACCATTGCCTTTCAGTATAATGAAGCACTTCTTACTTCATCCATGGAAATTATTATGGCTGCCACTGGCAGCATTTATGGAAGGAGTCAGAATCCAGGTTGATTTAGATTCTATGAACACCTAAAAAAAGGTTCCTCCCTGTCGCCTTTCTCAAACTGGAACAGGAACTGTAATATACACACTGCCAATATTGCACCCCATTAGACTTCTTGCATTCTGAGCATTTGTAAAATTTTCATCCTTCTGGTTTTTATATTACAGTTTTGCTGAGTAAGTTCAGACACCAGATGAGATTAAATAATTCAGAGACAGGTCCTTCAGTTAAATGCGGGAATGAAAGAGACACTGCAGATCTGATCCTGCACAAAGAACATGAGCAGAAATTGAAGTAGAAAAATGATATCTAGTGTGCCAATTTGTCAGAAAATCATGTAGGAGTATAAAATGCATGCTGTGTGTTTCTGCCCTGTCCCTATACAGGGTATTCCCCAGCTCAGGGAGAAGCAGTAGTTTGAATGTAGTAAACACTAAACAGAGTCTTTGCAATTAGACTTTGCAACAGTCTAAAACAGTGAGTCTCAGCCAGGGTGCCAGGGAACTCTGGTGTGCCACCAGATCCTTTGAAATGTGCTGTAGGAAGTATGAGATGACAAGCAGGTAAGGGCAGGCTCAGGCTCTCCATGCCTGGCCACCGCCCTGTCCCTGCTGCCCCACTTGCTGCTCTGCAAGGAGGTAAGCACTGTAAAACATTTGTTTTTTAAATGAGGTGTCACTCAAAAAGCTATGGAGGGGTGCTTTGAGTCTAACGAGGGGTGCCTCGAGTCTAACAAGGTTGAGAACCGTTAGTTTAAAATGTCTGTCAAATCACTGCACTTCCTTATATGTCTTCAGAAAAGTCTAAACTGAAATATGTCCAGATGTGGCTTGGCCTAAAATTAAACATTGAAGTAAAAACTTCCACAGATCAGTATTAAAGATTTGTAAGTTTAAAGCAATTTAAGATTAAAATGTTTTATGTAAGTGGTTTGTAATGTTCTAAGTAACATGGAGAGAAAAGATGATGGTTGGTAGGCAGGTTGGACAGCCAGTGTTTCGTGATTCAATGCTTGTTACATTAACCATATCAGTTTCACTTTCTTTACACCCCCCTCTTCTGTTTGCTCTCTCTCTACCTGTTGGCTTATTCTATTATTATAAATTTTCTGGAGCAGTGACTAATTTTTTGTTGTGTGAACCCTAGCATATTGGATTCTGAGGGTGAAATTGTTTTCCCACCCCAAGAAACTTTTTCAGATGTCAAAAGTTTTACAGTTACACATCAGGATGAAATTGCAATCCGTCAAATTTTTGACAGAGATAGAGACCTTCTCCCCCACCCCCACCTTGCAACCTGGCATCCAGACTTGTTGCAGTTATGGGTGAGTCCCTGCTCTGTTAAATTTGGACCACAGAGTTTGGTTTTCATAAAAAATTCCATTATTTAGCTTAAAACATTTTTTGAAACTGGCACATTCCATGAAAATTCTCAGTTCCAGCAACAGCAGCGAAGTCATCTCTAATTGTTGTCCAGCTCTAGTCCTGAAACACGACTGGGACTTGTGGTTGCTACCACAGTGGAAATGAATAGTAATAATAAGATCTTTGCAGGAATGATAAAGGCAAATGTAGGTGTTTTATTATAAAACTGACTGATATTTAGGCAACAGAGATTAAATGATGTTTGAACTAGGATTTAAAGAGGGATTGGGGGAAATCAGGGAGATGGAGTTTGGCAGACTGGTTCATCTTTTTCTTTCACCCTCAGAAGCATAATTTACAACTGCTGATACTGTATTAAGGGGAGATTCTGAAGCCCTCAATAATGCTGAATATTACCGTACTGTAAGCAGCAGCCCTCCTGGGTGGCACATTCGTGGGGTAAAGTGCAACTGACCTTTCTGTACAGCACTGAGCTAAGGAACAGGTTTAGATACATAAAAATGATAGTGTGCACAGAAGGATTTGCAGCCTGAGACAGAAATGTGCAGAAGGCTAGGAAATTATGCATTTAGTTTCTGTAAGCTTTTGGAGGAAGAGCATTTTTTAGAGGAGCTTGAAGAGAGGTTTGGGGTTGAAGAAGGGAAGGCCTCATATACACAAAGCCACTATGGAAAAATCACAGAGACAAGAGTGGGAGAATGATACAAACCAGGCAATGAGACATGCATCATTCATTGTTGCGAATCTCTCAGATGGCCTTTTCAATATATCATATTTTTACACTAGTTTACAAACATGCTTAATCTTACATCCAGAATATTATAGCAGACAGGTGAAAATCGGGACACAAAAAGTCCAAAGCATTATGGTGATTCCAGTTGTACACTCTTCCACTGATGATACTCCATTATTGCACTTACAAATAAATTATAAGAGATTAATAACACTTTTTATTTTTTTTATTTGGTGAGGTATTAAAGGAGCACTAAGCAATTTAGATTACTTTAAGATTCATTGGTGTTTGACTATAAATGACCCTGGACAAAAAAAAAAGATTAATTTGCCAGTGTATTTTGGTATAAAAAATCCATCCACAGACAAACTGTCCCCAGAAATCAGGTATCTGATTTAAAAAACAGTTTTGAAAGTAATATACGTTATACATTTGTCACAGGGGAAAGATTTCAGACAAAAGTCCTTTGAAAATAGCTGTACAAGACTGATGTAAACTATCTGTTTTGCAGTCCTTAAATTAATGAGCTACAATAGATCTTTGCCATCCAGTTAATTATAAAGAAATTACTGAAGAATTGTTACTCAAATTATAATTTTAACAGGCACATAAACAATCAAATAAGGGACCAGCTATGGCTAGCATGAGATAAAAAATTGATAGTTGCTATTTATAAAAATCCTTTCAGCTCTGAGTCATTGGTTTGAACCCAATTTAGCTGAGTTGTTGCCAGCTCTTGGCAACATATA
Organism: Alligator sinensis; assembly: GCF_000455745.1. Classification (NCBI taxonomy): domain Eukaryota; kingdom Metazoa; phylum Chordata; order Crocodylia; family Alligatoridae; genus Alligator; species Alligator sinensis. The sequence goes on along the minus strand of NW_005842072.1, from coordinate 280,048 downwards.
GGAAAAGATGCCCAGGAAACAAAAGCTCATTTACAAAAAAAACCCAAAACATTCTCCCAACTGGGAACTTTGTTAATCAGCAGTCTCGCCAAAGACAGAAAGTCTTGAAGAGCCTTGGTGCAAGTTATTAGGGCTGTGCGAAACAGCACCGTTCCGCTTCGACTTCCATTTCAAAGTTTTGATGGAACAGTGTTTCATTTAGAGTTTCATTTCATTTCAAAAGCACTGTTCCATTTTGTTTCGTGGAAACTGTTTCACTGTTTCAATGCTATTTTGACGTTTTGCCCATAGGCTATTCTGCACCCAGCGCTGGGAAGATCGGCGCTGCCGCTGGCCCCAGGTGGCAGCACCAGCCTCCTATAATCCGGCAGGCAGATCAGGGGCCCACACCCCCGGGGAGGAGTCCAGCACAGCCGCTGCAGCCCTCCTGGAGGTGCAGGCGAGCAGTCGATCTGCCTGCAGGATGACAGGAGGCTGCTGCTGCTGGCTGGGACCAGCGCTGAAGTCAAGTAAGCCTAGCTTCAAATCTTGAAACATTTTGAAACTTTCTAAATGTTTTGAGTGCCTTTGTTTCATTTTGAAGGTGTTTTGAAGGCTTTTGATTCATTTCAATTTTGCTGTTTCAAGCTTGAAATGCATCAAAACAAGTTCAAAACGAAACACCAGGTGAAATTTTGCACAGCCCTACAAGTTATCATTTAACTGGTCCAGGCAGACAGAGTTGAGACAATCAGGACCACTGTGGAGCAATGAACTCTTTCTGTCATGGACTAAAGTGCCAACATTATGCACAACAGTGTTTAGACTGAAGGGCTGGATGATCTGAAAAAAGTAACTGTTGTTACAATGGGTTATAACCTGCAACTTACCAAGGAACAACAGCAGCAGCATAGTAAATAACAACAACAACAACCAAGAAAAAAATCCTTATGCAGGATAATTCAAACTATTTAACAAAAATCCAAGTGGGAGGTACCTAGATAATAAGAGTTCTTAAAAATTAACTGGATGTTTACCTGTGATAGATACAAAAGTCAAGGGCCAGGTACAGATATTAAACTTTTACCAGTATAAGTGGTTGGAAACTGGTCTATACCCATAACAGAACAGAAGTTCAGCGCACAGTCTGATTTAAAAATGGAATCCAGACTGAGATTTGCACCCTGCCCCCTCCGAAGGATGAGTGTTTATTCTGTTTGCCCCAATCTAAACTACAGCACTTACAGAAAACCATGTAACTTAGATCAATTCCACCTTGGGCTTTTTGAATGTCTGTACCTAGCCTAGGTGTCTCACCAGCAGCATCAAACAGCAGAGCCCTAGTGAGTAGCCCATTCCATATCTGGGAGTTCTGTTCACATCCATTCTAGTTTCAAGATGTCTGTTTCAAACGTTAAAGTCTTTCCCCACTTTTGACTGAACGAGAATTTTCTCCTTTCTACTTTCCTGCTTCCTGACTACTGGAAAAGGAGATTTCCAACCTTCTGTCATTTCTACATGATGGGGTATGGCCTATTCTACTCTACCCCTCAAATTATTCTCATCTATGAATGACTCCTACATCCTGCCTTTACTGCTGTTCTTTTTTAATCTCAAGCAGTAACAGTAGCAAGAAACTGATATGATTTAGGCTAGTTTCACTGCTGCATATGAGATTCTGAAGAGCTGCAGTGAAAACTGAACAGACTGTTCATTCTGTTGCAGCAGGACAAAACCAAAAGCTGCTGCTGAGGCACTGGTATTGCTTTGGCTACAGACTCAATAGAGATAGCACTGAATTTGCCTTGCATTGCTGTTCTTCTCTAACACTATGTGCTTCTGTTGTTCTCGAGTTTTCCTTAACAGCCATAAGAACTAGATGTTTCTTTTTAATGTAAGCTCATGGTCTGGAGAAAGCATTGACTTAAGATGTCGCATTAGCCAGAGACAGTTTCCCACTTAGGGCTTTTTTGTAACTCTGTAGTTATAGTCATGATTTACCTCTGATGGGCAAGAGAACTGACTTGGTTTCAGTGGCAAATATGGCCTAATATTTGTATGAATGCAGAAGGGGATTATGCTTTATATTTTAAAATGCTGTAACTTTTAGAACTAATTTAACTTAAAACAAATGTTTTCAGAAAAGTGTATTACTCGCAGGTTTTTCTTCTGCTGCATCTATAATTGCAATGAAACTTATGATAGACTTCCCTGAAAATTGTAGAAGTATGTTTGCATTTTAAATTACACCAAACCGCTGGTAGTTTTTCTTAACTCTTTAATTTTGAAATTTGAATATTCTGTTTAGGAGAGAAAGGTGGTGTAATGGCCTATGCACAGCAATTAGAGATTGGTTAGTTCTGTGTTGTAGCCATTCACAGGCCTGCCCTTTAAGCCCATATATGCCAACCATTTACATTAAAGATATTCGCCTTATCACCCAGCAGCTGTCCACGTCTGAAGTGTGAGGATCTCAAGGTTGAGGTTTCCCTCAAGGTTGAAGCCCCTCCCTGTCCCACACAGTGTATCCCGGACTCATCAAGAAAAAAAGCTGAAAATACAGGATCCCTACTTCCTGTCTTGTCTATAGTCAGAACTAAGCACAGGAGCAAGGGGAAGTCATGGGCAATCCAATTCCCACACAGGGTAGGAATCAGTATGCCCACTACTTGTCTCTTTTCGTGTTTGGTGTGTAGCTTCAACAAGGACATCTATATAACATCTATTCTGCCTCCCTACTGAGCCCAGGACTCCCACTGGGAAAAAAGCCCTAGGCACTTTTTCTCACTTGCAAGCATCTACCAGTAAATCTAGAGCAGGGGGCTAGGGACAGAAGTTGCACATAAACTGGTTTAAGTGATCAGAAACTGGTTTAAACCTATAACAGAATGCAAGTGCAGTGCACGCAAACCAATTTCAAAATGGCCAAAACTGGTTTAAGATAAACTTGGTTGAATGTAGAATCAGACTTAACTGAGTTGGGTCAAACCAGTTTATGCAACTTCTGTCCCAATCCCCTTTCTGGTTTAAGTTAAACCAGAGTCCCCCAGCATCCCAGCATGCTTTTCAGCCCTGGGCTAGGCTATGCTGTCTCCTTCAGCCAGCAGGGATAGTAGCCCTGCCCCTCTGCTCTCTAGCCAGAGTAGGGCTGGGGGTATGGTCAGACGTGGGCCTGGCATGGCCCCCTGAGGCAAAGGAAGCAGGGAGGGGGTTTATTCCCCTCTCCCATCAGAGGACCACAGCTGGGGTCTGCCTGGCCAAGGTGTAGCAGCCCCTGTCAGGCATTCCCCCCTCATGGCTTGAGCCATGGTGGGGGTGGGGGGCATGGCCAGCCCCCTCACCATCCATATCCTGAAGCAAAAAAAGAGAGGGAGGGGGATTGAATCGCTCCCTCCATCAGATCTGCCTAGCCAGGCATCCTCCCCCCACCACTTCAGTAGCAGAGGTGGGAGCATGGCCAGAGCTGGCTGGTATGGCCCCACCATTTTCCTGCATCACCCGTGGCTGCAGCTGGGGGTGTGGGGCTGAGCTGGGATGGCCTGCAGATGTGGAGGGGCCAGCCCAGGCTGGGCTGTGGGGGTAGGCCCTTCCCAGTAGGCTGCAGCTTCAGCTGGGGCTACAGGACTTGCACGTCCAGTTTGCTTCCGGCTGTCCATGCCCAGGCTGGGTTGGGTTGTCATGCAGCTGCAACCAGCTGGGAAGGGCCCAGTGAGGCTGGCCCAGGCAGGACCTTGTGGCACAGATGGTAGCTAGCTGGGCAGGGGCTGCTCTGGCTGGCTTGGAGGCACCGGTGGGCCCTGAGGCCAGCAGACACGTGCTTACAGCCACCGCCCCCCCCCATTCCAGCTGCCACTGCTGCCCCTGCCTCACCACTCTGGGTGGGTGGGTGGGAAGCCTGAGCCCAGCAGCTTCTGCCCCAGCACATGGTGCTCTGGCTCCAGCTCCCAGAACCCTTCCACCCTGTCCATCTGCCTGGCACAATGAGCAGCCCCTGTGAGATGGTGGAGTAGGTGGAAAGTGTCCAGGAACTTGAGCCAGAGCTCCATACCCACTGGGCAGAAGCCACAGGGCTCAAGTTTCCACCCGCCCAGAGCAGCACTGTGTGGTGTGGCAGGAGCAGGAACCACAGCTGGAGGTGAGGAGAGCAGAACAGCCCTGCTGGGCCCAGCCAGCATGCAGCTTCCCCTTGCCTCCAGTGGCTCCTTCTCCTTCCACTCCTGCCCCTGCTATGCCACCTCTGGGTGGCCGGGGAGAAGGCTGGGAAGGGGGAAAGTTTGAGGCCAGCAGCTTCTACCTAGCACATGGAGATCCAGCTCCAGCTCCAACTCCAGCTGCCTTCCAGTGGCTCTGCCTGCCTGGTGTGATGAGCAGCCCCTGCTGGTGGGCAGAGCAGGTGGAAGGCAGCTGAGAGCTAGATCCAGATCTCCATAAGCTGGACAGAAGTCTCTGGGCTCAAGCGCCCATCCCCGCTGCCCCCCCCTGCCCTGCAACCCTCACTGCCCAGAGCAGCACAGCAAGAGCAGGAGTGGGAGGAGGAGGAGCTGCTGGAGGTGAAGGGAAGCTGGCTGGGCCTGGCAGGGCTGTTCTGCTCCTGTCACCTCCAGCTGCAGTTCCTGCTCTCGCCGCACTGAGCAGCGCTGCTCTGGGTGGGTATAAGCTTGAGCCTCATGGCTTCTACCCAACACATGGAGCTCCAGCTCCTGGATACTTTCTACCCACTCTGCCCACCCGCAGGGGCTGCTCATCATGCCGGGCAGGCAGAGTGGATGCAAAGCATCCAAGAGTTGGAGCCAGAGCTCTATGCACTGGGCAGAAGCTCCCAGGTTCAAGCTTCTTGCCTGCCCACCCAGAGTGGCGTGGTGGGGCAGGGGTGGAAGTGGCTGTGGCAGTGGCAACTGGAAAAGAGGGAGTCAGAACAGTACCACTGGCCCTGGCCAGCTCACAGCTTCTGGTGTAGCTGTAGCTGCTGGGTGCTGCACAGGACAGGGGGCATGGCAGTGGCTGCTGGGTTCCAGGCCTACCAGCACCTCTGAGCTGGCCACCACCCTTGCCACCAGGCCCGGCTGGTGCAGAGCCATAGCTGGCTGGAAAGGGCCCTTCCCAGCGGCTACACCTCCATGACAGCCCCACCTGGCCTGGGTGCCAGGAGTCAGGAGCAATCTGGCTGCACAACTTCTGTGGCCCCAGCCTGGGCCGCAGCCCACTGGGAAGTGCCTGGCTCCCGCAGCCCAGCCTGGGATAGCCCCTCTGTGTCAGCCCTCATTGGCACCCACAGGCCAGCCCAGCTCAGACCCATAGCCCCAGCTGCAGCCTTAGCCACAGGCAGATGGCAGGGCCATGTGGCTGGCTCTGACCCGGCTCCCTGCCAAATGAGCAGGGGGGAAAGCTGGGCAGACCCTGGCTGGGGTCCCCACGACTGTGACCATCCCTGAGAGGGGAGACAGGGGAGTTTAATTCCCCCCATACACACACTCTCTTTGCCTGAAGCAGTGCCTGAGCCAATGTCTAGCCTCAGGGACAATCCTGTCAAGGGCTGCTTCCCCCCTCCCCCTCCAGGCACACCCTGGCTGGGGTCTCTACAGGCCAGGGTGGGATTTTAAATCCCTCCCCAATCATAATTAGCCACTTGCCAGGGGGCTGGCCATAACCCCCAGGTCAGCTTCCCTCCAGGTTTGTGGCTGCCGTGGAAGGGAAGGGAGAAATGTTCTAGTGCCCCCTGGCTTCTAACCTGAGCCACTGCAGGCACGTGGCTGCATTTCCTGAGTGAAAAGTGAATGTCTATCCACTTGCAAATTGGCTCACTCTATACAGGCGAGACTAACCTGCAAAGATTGAATCAATTTAGGCTTGGGCTTTTTGAATGCCTCTTCCTAGCCAGGGTGTGAAACATATGGCCCATGGGCTGGCGACAGCCCACAATGCCATTTCCTCCTGCCTACAAGGCTCCCAGAGGGCCAGAATTTTGGGGCTGGGATGAGTGGGGGTGGGGCCTACTGCAGAATTTGGGGATACAGGGCCCTATTAGGGATAGCCTTTGACAGCTGAGAGGCAAGCAGTGTCTGTGTTGATATGGTGCGGCTTGCCCTACCACCACTTACAATCACTGTTGCTGCTGTTTGCCTCTCCCCTGCTGCTGCTTTCCCCACCACTGTTTGCCCTGTTACTGACACTTACTCACTTGCGTTAGGTCTGTATCCAGAGCACCAGGAGTCTGGATTTGGCTTGAGGCACAGGGTGATTTTGACACCCATGAGCTAGAGCAATGGCTGATTCTCAGTGTAGACAAGGCTTTACTATTTAGTATCTCAGTTTCCTTCTGCACAAAATAGAGTTAAAACTCACAGAATGGGGAATTACATAAGCTTCATAAAGGCTTTCGAAGGTAAATATTAAAGCTACTCATACAAAGGTTTTAATTTCCATTGAAAATCACTTTATTCCCATAGTGAAATAAAACTAGCACTACTTTGTTTAAAAGTTTTTTAATTATCTAGCTACAGGCATGGTTTCCTGTAATTAGGTTAGCTAATTTGAATATACTGCCGGGGGTGGAGTATGGGAGCAAGATTCAAAAGTGGGGCATTGGTGACATAGCAATAGTTTATATACTGGGTCAGCACCAAAGTCCTATTAACTAAATGTCCTCATTTTTTTCAATCTAACTCTAGGTTTTTATATTTGTTTTTCCCTGGGAATCTCCATTTATATTTGACAGTGAGGTTTTCTTCTGCTTTACTGTTATAATAATGGCAATCAAAAGCTCATTGAGCTCAAAGATGAAGCAGAAAAAATGAAGGGCAGTTCTATAGATCAGCAAGTTTATCTTTAATTCCCTTTAGTAAAATAAATTATTTGTGTGTTTTGCATCAACAGCATGGGATCCAGGACAGCTGCCATGCCTTAGTCACTGCCACATCATTACATGTTTGAAAAAAAGTATCAGGAATGTTCATAAGATTTAAACTATAACTTAATGTGATGAACCTCCAGTAGTGTCAGGTTTCCCTTTGATATTCAACCTACTAGTAATTTTATTTTGGAGATGTTCTATTTAGATTTGGATTGTGATTTTTGGCTGTTCCTCTAGTCTCCTTCAGAACTGAATACATATGACAAACAGTATTGAAAGCATTGTCTTCATTGTGGTTAATCAGCTGTTAGACTGTGGTGAAAATATAATTAGGCATAAGTGTGCAACAATATCATGTACACGTGAAAATACGGGCCAAAGTGCATACAAATGTCAGCTGTCCCATTAAGTGTATAATTTGGTTAATTTTTCTTTCTAATATATGTTTTTTAATTAATTTAAAATACTGGTCCAAATTTTGGAGGAAGAGGTGTAATGCAGCTCTTTTGACTCAGCCTGTCTCAGCTGTGACCCTGACATGAACTGGAGGAGCCTAAAGACCCTAGGAGACCAAAGACAGCTGAGAATTGCTATAGCAGGGCTTTACTGCGCTTAGATCCAGCTCTCTCTTCTTATAATGTAGGAACCAGTTCTGAGATACTTTACACTGAGAGTTTCCCTCCACTGGTAAGATCCTCAGTTTGGCAGCTGTGGATGAACTGCATCCTTTTAGCACAGCTCCGATGATTCAAAGGGGACGTAACTGGGGTTGACAATTTACTATCTGTGGTGTTCAGAAATATTACAGAACCTGGCATCTATTTCTATGAATAAAAATATTGGTAGAGCTTTTCACAAAAGATAGTGCTACTTGCATGTCTCCAATCAAAATCTAATCACAACCCAATCACAGAGCTAAACCATTTTAAAATACAATTGTCCTCCTTTTCCATTATTTGTATTACAGTAGCATCTGCACACTTCAGCTGACACTCCTGCTAAAAACAGGTGTTTAGTTCATTTGCAGCACTGTCTTGTAAGCTGCCATTACGCAACTTTGTATACCAGTAAATTGGTGATCAGAGCAAAGGAGCACATTTCCAAGATCTGACTTGAGCATGACAGATGCCATGCTTATGCTGCAGTTTTGGTGGTTTGTCTGTTGTAGTGGGTACTCCAGTCAAATTTCTGAAAATGGACATTGGCAAGGTGTCAGAACAGGGATACTCACCTGCCAATGGTTCAATTTATGCTAAGTAAGATAGTGGAGAAAAAGTTGTACACTATAAAAAGGAGAAATTAGCATAGCTATACTTTATTTGTTTATTTATACTGTTATTTATTTATTTGTACTGTTATTGTGATTTAATATTAATAAAATAGTGTTATAAAGGTGAGAGAGATGCTAAAAATATCATTTGTGACTTTATGCTTTTCTGATTTACTTTTGCTGACTTTTGTACATTGTAAGATGTTATTGCAGGGAAGTTGATAACTCAAGGCACAAGTGATATACAGGTGCATTTCTGTAAGTTGTTCCATGTAGGTGGAGGGTCAGGTCTATAAGAACAACTAACGGTCTCTGAGAAATTGTAAAAAGCCTTCATTTTAGGCAGAAAGCAGGGTAGGGTAGCACCTTGGAGATTATCGTGGGTTAGCCCCTGGTCCATGTTGGTGGTCACCTTCTCTTGATTGTCTCTTGGTCTGTGTGTAATGACATGGTGATTTTAGTTCTGTTCCGTGTAGATGTAACGTCCAGAAACCATCATCACAGTTGTCATTCAGAGTAATTACTATAGGCAGAGAGCTCAAGAATGGTTGGACTATAGGGAAAAACACATAGCTGTGATCTCCATAGATCTCATTTAGGCACATTAGGAGGGAAGCTGGCATTACTTTGTTTATGCTGTGAATGTTCTGGAATTGCTTGAAATTGAAGGAAAGCATGTCTCATGAAGCTCTGAGAAGCCTTCTTTTCACTTGAATTGTTTGGTGAATCTCAAATGTGAGACAATTGGTTTGGCTAGTATAACCAAAGAGCATTTTTTGCTCCATACCGTATTTGACAGTGTTTATCTGTTCTGAGATAAGATCTGTAAGTACTTGATAAAGCTTCAAGTAAGTGTTCATCTTGCTGCAGCGCATTGAATTACCTTTCTTTCCAGCTCACTGTCTAATTGCTGGTTAAGCCCTGCTCTGCGCTTGGGAAGAATTATGTTCATTGGAATGACCATTGTATTTAGAAGTAACAAAAAATACACCCTCCTACTGGTCCTCTGTTCTTCTCCACAACTTCAAGTAGTGATCCAAAGAGTAGCAGGCAGAGAAGGAGGGGAAACATGCTTCTTGCTATGTAGTGGGGACACAAGAGTTGAGAATGTACACGCACCCTCCTTGCCTTCCCTGGCTCCTCCATGAGTGCTTAGGCATCAAGGAAAGACTTTCCCATGTCAAGCCTTAGATTTAAATTCACACGCTTAAATATTTTATATAGCCATAAAGTCAAAAGTTCCTTTGGCTAAATGAGGGAGACAGCTGCATCCAACCATGTCTAAGACAGCAGCTCTCTAGTGCTAGGGAAGACAGAGTACGTGAGCTCATGCAGTAGGTCTAATGCAAAAAGGGCTATCAGGTCAGTGAAACCATCCATAAATAGAGCACTTTCAAAGCAGAGCCAGAAAGTAGTATTTAACCCTTCTAATCTCTTTCGTTTTCCCTAGGCCAAGATGTGACTTGCAGCAACAACAATTAAACACAATGTAGTGGGATTTGAATTAAGTAGTTTCTCTTTAAAAACAAACAAAAAAGATTCTGGTGAAAATACTAGGATTGTATCAAGGCAACAAATGAAGTTAGAGAAAGCTAGATTTTACTCTTACAATGAGTAGAAGTGGTGTCAAACTTGCCCAGGCCCTCCAGATTGGATCCAGACTGCAGGGCTCCCCATAGGCTGGATCTAAATCCACGTCCCATAGCTGAGTGAGCTATGGTGGGGCAAGTGGTGGTGCCATGTGGATTAATGCAGTTTTCACACGTTCCCATATGGTCAACACACCACAATGGGACTCCATACCCAGGTATTCTCAGCACAAAGGGGGTCCCATGGGCTGGGGGAAATGACTCAGTAATCTGGATCCAGCTCTCAGGCCATGGCACATCTTTGCCACCCCAGGTGTATAGGATACAATAGTGCCCTACTAGGTCAATATATATTATATTATTCTCACAAAATGTAGGAAATGGTGCATGTTAGATAAGAGCATTAATCCACTTAGGCTGTGTCTATATGAGAAATTTACTGAAAAGCTGACTACTTAGCTTTACATTACATGTCATAGTGTCTACACATGTACCCCTATTAGGATGCAGGAAACTAAAAAGCTCCGCAACAGGGTAGTAATTGTAAATATAAGTACTACCCTGCTGCAGAGTGTTTTTGTGTGCAGCAGCTCATGTGTAGATGTTGACCCAACTGACTCGGGCATGAGGGTGCTTCAGTGTGGAGGCTGCTTGCTGGCTAGGCCCATACTGAAGCACACTTGTGTCCCAGCCAGCCCCTCTGCAGCATGTTGAGCCAGGTCAGAGCAGCCCTGGGTTGGCAGGCTGACCCCCAAGATCCCCTTCCAGCAGGGGCTGCTCTGACCAGGCTTCACATACTGCACATGAATAAACTTTAGAGCTAATTGCTCCTGGGAGCACATTCAAATGGCGTGCCTGGGAGCAAAAAAACCTCCAAAGCAATAAGCTCCAGAGTTTATTTATGTGCACTAAGTGCATGTGTAAATGTGCCCTTAGTGTGCAGACAGAAGTGACAATTTTTGCTTGATCTGGCCACTGAAAACAGTCTAAAGCCATGACCAAACATAAGTGCATGCTGCAGAGAGCATCAAAAATGGCCAATCAGGTAAAAATCTGAACCCTCATTGCATAAGGATTCAGATGAAGACATTTTAAAACATAGCATCTTCTGTAACTTGTGTCTGACTGCCTCTCAGCATCCGAGCTGTTTTCAGAATGGGAGGTGGGAAAGGGAGGGAAGGAAGTTCAGTCTGGTGGGGTTTCAGCCCCCACTGGAGGGTGGGGTAGGGGTATTGGAACCCCTCTGAGGTGGGGGGGCTCCAATTCACCCACCCCATTCTCCAGCACTGTCTGGGAACCCCTGGAGTCCCCCACTGGAGGGTGGGGTAGGGGTATTGGAACCCCTCTGAGGTGGGGGGGCTCCAATTCACCCACCCCATTCTCCAGCACTGTCTGGGAACCCCTGGAGTCAGCTTCCTCTGCTCCCTTTCCCCCCTCCCATTCTGAAGCAGGCTAGCAGAGAGGATGGGCTATTGCTAGGGAAAACCGGCTGCATGCTCACAGCCAACAGCTAGATACCCCTCCCCCCTGGACCCAACAGTGCACTTCTGTTTGGTTCTGGGGGACTGTTGTAACTCAGAGCACTTTCTGCAGTGTTCTCAGTTACAGCGGGGAGCTGCCCTTCTGTCTCCACCCTTAGTGTAGTATTTTAAAGTTGGCAATGGGCAGTATCTTATGCTATAAGGTAAGATAAACCCCGACCCCCATAATGCATCTAGCCAATTATGTACTGTTATGACATTTAGGAAGATGATCCCTCCCTTGACCCTCTGAATCCTGAAGTCTGATTTCCCTAATGATTTTGTCATAGCTTGCAGAGTGACAAATGTCACTGAAGTGTCAGAAGCAAGCCAGTCCATTTAAAAATCCTGTTACATTGTCATGGTGACCCTCACTCAGCAGTGAGTACTGCAGGCTGAGAGAACATAAGAACGTGCACATGAACTTATTCTGGAACATTTACTGTGGAACAACTCCATTATAGACAGGCCTTCAGAGTGAGCACTTATAAAGGATGTAATGTGATTTGTTTCAATGGAGTACTCATGCAGGTGCTCAACACTGCGGATTTGGGTTGCAGTCTAACCCATTTTGTTTAACACCAGGAAGGTCATTCATGTCTTAGGCATTGTTTGGAAGATCTGTTTCCTTCTTTATTCATTTTACTTGCGTGTGTTTTATTATTTGAGCACCAAAAGTGTGCATAGTGTTGTAAATAAAATAAGATATTCCTGCCTCAAAGAATTTGCAGTCTAATTCAGACACAATAACATACAGAAACATATAATACACAAGGTAATAATGCAAACTCAGAGTAATGGAAGTGTCTGGGGGGAAATCATTGCTGCAGGCTAATCTATTACTCCTGAAAGGTTCCAGTCTGGGCAAAATGATGATAATATTGAACCATACAAAGGACAGCTTTTCGTATCTTTCTCCTCCTGCGTCTGTGGATATTAACTCCTACTTTGTTGTGGACAGAATCTGATGACAACTGATGCAAAAATAAATAAGATCAGGGACTTCATATAGAGCCCAGGAAAGAGAACTCTAGATTCACATTGTTGCACGCATGGGTTGTGATTACAATTGGCTGATATTTTACTGTCTCAGAAAGCAAAAACAAACTGCTGTGGATAAAGCCCTTGTCTGGGAACAAGTGATACTTGTGCTTTAATCCTGGCTCTACCAGTGACTTCCTGTAGGCTTTGGACAAGCTACTTAACATTCTGCATCTATGTCCTTATTTGTAGGGTTAAGAATATAATATACCTGCCTCATGGGCCACGTCCACACAAGCATGGATTTTTGTTTCCCCAAGGACAAGAAGCAGTGACACACCTGCCACATGCTCTCTGGTGCGTGGCAGGTTACCCCGGGTGGGGTTTGGGAGGCTGGGGGAAACAACTGTGCTAGCCCAGCAGCTTTACCTGGGATGCTGGTGGCCTGGCAGAGCTGCAGCTGCATTGCTTCTGCAGCTGGGAGCATGGCTGGCAACTGGAGCATGGCTCTGGCCAGCCAGGCTCTGGTTTTTGGCAGCTGCCATCACGTGCGCAACCCCACTTTTTTTCTGCATGTGCTGCAAGGTAGGAGTGCCGGGCATGCCTAAATGTGTGCTGTGCAGTGCCTCAGACAGGTCTGCAGTGCAGCGCCACATACTGCATGGCTTTGCTCGTCTGGACATGGCCAGGGAGTTCAACTGGAGACTGTCTAGCTAAGGTTTGTACAATGATTAGAAAATATAAACCAGTATAGAAATTCTAAAATAGGATCTGGACACATAACACATTTACCCTGGTATAATTTACATTGGTTTTGTGGATTTTGTAATGCAGGTTCAGTTCCCTCCTCTGACACAGTGTAATCTTGGGCAGGTCACCTAATCTGTTTGCATTTCCATACTCTGTCTGTAAAATGAGAAGAATTAGCCTTGTCTTCTCTACCTAGGTAAATATAGGGAAGGAGAGGGAGGGAAGAGACATTTATATATTAACATATATATCATCTTTCAGAGAGAGAGAGACTGTCCATTATCCTCAGATGCACAAACAGTATATTTTACTGTGGCATGATTTTATGAGACCACATTAAAATATTTTATAGCTTATAGATAGTGGTCAATGTGTGACATGAGAAACCACTCAAGGCATTATGTCTTTTTCCTTAATTTCTTATGTTCACTTGCTGCTTATGATGGACAGAGTTGCCAGTGAAGCACTCTTCTCTCTCCCTGTATTTTTGCTATTGATGTTCTGATGCTATGGATCATGGTGTCCATTAGGTCTGAGTGATGCTTCGGTTGCTGATGTGATTTGGAGAAAATTCATCCCAATTTGGCGAATCTCCGAATCCAAATGGAATCAGGAGAGCCATTAATCTCTCTGAATTGAATTGGAAGCCTCCAATTCAATTTGGAGAGATTCAGAGAGATCCAATGATTCACACATAGACACAACTTTATATGTTTTTTCTACTTACCTCAAGGTACCAGGTGGCTCATGAATGATGAGCTAGTGAGGCAGATGGAGCATCCCACAGGAGTGCAGGGGGGTCCCCAGGGTGTTTGGTGGTGGACCCAGACGTGGATCAGAAGCACTTCCCGTCCACTTCTGGGTCCACCGCAAAGTGCACGGGGCCCCTCCTCCCCACCCCTGGCTTGGTGACTGTTGCCTCCTGAGTCTGGGGGGCCACCGGGGGTCCTCCTGTGGCCAATCACCAAGCCATGGGGGTGCGGGGCGGTTCTGCCACTGAGCATGTGTGGGCACCCCTCCCCACACACACACTCCTGTGGGGTGCTCCATCTATCCCACCATCTCAGCATTCACAAGCCATACCTGGTACCTCAAGGTATGTAGAAAAAACATGTAAAACTGTGTCTATGGCTGCATCGGTGATTCTCCGAATCATAGTCGAATCTTCAGATTCAGATTTGGCCAAATTGAATCAGGACAGTGATCCAAATCAGCAAATTGAATCACTGTCCCCTGAATTGAGCCAAATCTGAATCTGAATTGAATATGGCCTGCTTCGCATACCCTTAGTATCCATGTGATAGATATGAATATATTTATTTTATCTAGTGCTTACAGCACAAAGTCAGGCCTCGTGTTGTTTACTTTTTCTATTGGTAACTTTGTGTTAGATATATGAGCCTGTTTGGAAACTGGAAACTGTCTAGGGCAAGGGTGGCCAATCTGTGGCATGGGCAGGTTTTGAGTAGCACACAGCAGATCAGGGAAGGAGCAGGTAGAACAGCAGCAGACAGGGCAGGAAGCAGAAGGCAAAGCAAGAGATCAGGCAGGCACCACAAAATAGGAGCAGAAAGCAGATCAGCAGATCAGGCAGAGGAAGGGGATTGGAATGGCACTTGGGGAGAGTTTGGTGTTAATTTCTAGTACACACGCCAAAAAGGTTCATCCCCACTAGTGTAAGGGACAAGTGATTAGAGATTCATAAAAATCTTTAAAGGGATAGAGGGAGAGGGAGAAATTATTTTACTTCTTTGGATCAATATTTTGTCAATTATTCCTAAAACTTGATTCGTATATTTATCTATGCAGATGGCCTGCTTTTTAGCAGCTTCCATTGATTTCAGTGGGTGTAGTTAGACTAATGATACATGCGCTTGAAAATTCCATCTGGGCAGCCTGACAGTATTACCTTCTCACATGAATATGGCCATTAGTTACAGTACAGTTAACTACCTAAATGTCAAACTTATCTATTTGTAAGCAAAAATCAAAGCAGCAGACTACTAAATATTATGCATCTGCCAAGTCAGGTGCTTCCCAAATCCATTTATGCATATATGACTATAAACCCATTAGCAGTCACACAGATTCCCATCTGGTAGTTTATATTATGTAATGGCAGTGTGCAGTAGTTTTACAAACAGAGCTTTTTATTATTTAATTAGTCACAAAAACCTAAGTGAATCAAAGAAATCAACTGAGTCTAAGGAAAGTAAAACACATTAAAATTAGTAACAGCATGTCTGGTGCTGCAAGGCTTCATTCATGATTGTAAAGATGACAGACAATTCCTCATTCCTATCTGTATTCTTGGTGGTAAGTAAGGACCCAATCCCAGAAATCTTTATTCATCCCAGTCACTTTATTAATTTTTAGTCAGTCAACACTTCTTGTGTGAGTGAGACTGTGCAGGATCAAGGATTTAACTGGTTGTGTGGTAGGGGGCATAGCATGAGGCACCTCCTTTTGAGGGGCCAGTATTTGTAATTAACAGGAGCCAGAATCTAATTTGTCCTTAATTTCCAGATGTGGGCAGTGCCCCAAAAGAGATGGAGAGGCAAGGCAAATGGTTGTGCTTTCCTACTTCCTGCAGTAGCCAGTGGATTGTAATAAAATGCATTCCATAATGAAGTATAGCAGCAAGCTTTTAGGATCTCTGGACTAACCTATCCAATGAGCCATATCTAAATGGCATAGTCAAGTTTTTTCTTACAAGAAGTTGTTACACATTCAGGTGTGAATATTTAAGGTTTTGCACTTCCCTCTCCTTTTTGAGTGAATTTTAATGGGCTTAAAATTGCATGCTTCTGTGTAATCAATCATAAATAAAACCCAAATCTGAAGTATCTAGTTTTTCCCTGAAAAATGGAATTATGGCCCTCTATTTCTTGTCAAGGCATCTTTGGAACTTCAGTCCTGGAAAGGGTAAGCACCGCTGGTGCTCCTTGTGCATACAACAGTACCATTGTAAGAGTAATTAAACTTTACAGCAGCATAGTAGGAGTGATTTACCATTCCTGGAGCTTTTAAGAAAGATGTAGATACTTTTTCAAAATGGCATGCTTTTCTCCAGCTTTGCAAGAAAATTCTATGATGTGTGTGTGGGAGGTGGGAAACGGGAGGCATGTTGGAGGTCTGAGGTAGATAATTATGTTGAACTTTTCTGGTCTATAAATCTGTTATCTTCAGTGGGGACATCTACATGAGATGCTTACTGTGTAGGTTAGTACTGCCCAACACAAGTACTACAGTGGAGTTATTTACTCCACTGCAGCATGCGTAGACAGTGATGGGGCTGGCTGGGGCATGAGGGTGCTACAATGCAAGGGCTACCTGCTAGCTAGCCCTGCACTGTAGAACACTTGTCCCCCAGTGAGCCCCTCTGCAGCATGTTGAACTACGTTGGAGCACCCTGGGCTAGGCCCCTGCCAGCTGGGACTGCACTGCCCCGGGTCAATGTGCTCTGGTCCCACATGCCTGTTTAACACATGCTCCCAAGAGCAATAAACTCTGGTGCGAACTGTGTCAGAGTTTATTGCATTGTGCTAATTTCATGTGTAGATGCGCCTAGTGTGAGTTAACTTGAACATAGTGGGGAATAGGGTTAGACTCCTAATAAAGTATTTTGCAGCATGTCTGAAAAACACAGTATCAGATATTCTTTTTCCACACTTGGTGCCCTTCTCATGCATGACTGGTGACTTCTGAGTCTGGGGGGGACACCAGATTGCTGATGTTGGGTGGGGGGGGGTCCCCCAGCAGCCAATCGCCAAGCCTAGAACCACCAGCAGTGAAACCAGATGTTCACTTCTGCCTTCACTTCTGTGTTCATGGGTGTGTCAGAACCCATTAATTAGATGCCTATAGCCCAGAGGAGAATTGGTATAGCCCAGAGGAGAACTGGTATAGCCCAGAGGAGAAATGACATAGCACAGAGAAAAATTCCATGGGTTCGATACATATGGCATAGTTTTGCTGTCAATCATTCTGGTGGCAGTAACTAGTCATGGAGGAAAATTCCGCTATGCCTGAACCCAGTAACCAAATGCCCGCCACTCATATGCAAATTCACATTATTATGGGCCAGTTTTAAATTATTCCTACGTGGCGACCAGTGATTGGCTTGCTAGCTGTATAAGAGGTTGAAGCAGTTTCCGCCCAAGTTGGAGGACTCCACATACATCTCGTGGAGAGCTCTGAGCATGCTGTGGAGCCTAGCAAACTCCACGTGTGTCTTAGAGAAGAACTTAGGGGCCTGATCAACCTCTAATCGCTCCCCATCACTGACCCAAGGGGGCCTAGCACACCCCCACCCGAGACGTAAGATGACTGCCGGCTCGAACAACCTGAACACATTTGCAGACCGACCAAACGAACTTTGTAATTTCTGCCCGACCCAAGTTTGTTTACAACCGCAATCGAAGCAAGCTTCTGGCCTGCACTGTACGAGCAGTGTAAGTAAATAATCTTTTGTTCAATCAAAACGCTTGAGTACCTGATTCCACTCCAAGCGTCACAAGTACCCGTCCGCCGACTAGGGCTCCTAAGGCCCCGACCCCCGCGCCACGGCTCTCGGCGGTGACAGGGTGGTGCTTCCAGAGGCTGCTTCCAGAGGGTGTGCGGCCAATATCAGGGAGTGCATGTGCACCCCCTACATGTCACCAATGGCCCTTCTGAGTCTATATTTCAGTATATCTTGGAATGTATGTATAAATTTATAGATTCATAGATTGTAGGGCTGGAAGGGACCTCAGAACTTCATTGGGTCTAGCCCCCTGCACCAAGCAGGAAAGATAACTGGGGGTCAGGTGACCCCAGCAAGGTGACTATCTAGTTCCTTTGAAGATTTCCAGGGTAGGTGATTGCACCACCTCTGGAGGGAGCTTATTCCACATTGGACACCCTGACTATGAAGAAGTTTTTCCTAATGTTGAGCCTGAATTGGTCTTCCAGGAGTTTATGGCCATTACTCCTAGTTTTCCCCTTGGGTGCCCTAGTGAATAGTTGCTCACCGAGCCCTTGATGTACTCCCCTAGTGTAGCAGTAAGCTGCTACCAGGTCCCCCCTCAGCCTTCTTTTCTTCAGGCTGAAGAGTCCCAGATCCCTCAGCCTTTCCTCGTATGGCTTGCCATGTAAGACTCTGATCATACAGGTGGCTCTTCTTTGGACTCTCTCAAGCTTGTCCACATCCTTGTTAAAGTGTGGTGCCCAGAACTGGACTCAGTACTCCAGGGGTCTCACTAGTGCTGAGTAGAGCAGAAGAATCACCTTCTTGGTTTTTCTGGAGATGCATCGATTGATGCATACCAGACTATTATTTGCCCTACTGGCTACAGCATCACACTGCCAGCTCATATTCATACTGTGGTCTGTTATTACCCCCAGGTCCCTTTCATTCATGGTACTAGTCAGTTTGGTGCCATAAGCCTGCAGATGTGTTGCGGGTTGCTTGTCCCAAGGTGGAACACTTTACATCTCTCGACATTGAACTTCATCCAATTCCGATCCGTCCAACTTGGTAGCCTGTCTAGGTCTGCCTGTATCCATAACCTATCCTCAAGTGTGACCATGCTTCCCCATAACTTGGCATCATCCACAAACTTGGCCAGCAAGCTCTTCTCCCCCACATCCAAATCATTAATAAAGATGCTAAAAAGTACTGGACCGAGCACCAACACCTCTGCCCGCTTCTCGCCAGGATGACACAGATCCGTTCACTACAACTCTCTGGGTCCTATGCTGCAGCCAGTTTCTCAGTCACCTGACTGCCTCAGAGTTAAGCCCACAATCCTCCAATTTTCTCACAAGGGCATCATGACATACTAGATCAAGGGCCTTTTGGAATTCAAGGTATACAATGTCAACCTGCTCTGTGTCCAGGTGGCGAGTTACCTAGTCATGGAAGGAGATGAGTTTGGTAAGGCAAGACCTGCTTGTGACAAAGCCATTGCTGGCTGTCATTCAGAATCTTACCTTCTGCAAGCTTATCTCAGATAGACTCCTTGATGAACTTTTCTAGGATTTTCCCTAGGATGGAAGTTAGGCTACCCAGGCCTTCCCTCCTGCCCTTCTTGTGGATGGGCACAACATTGGCCCTCTTCTAGTCCTCAGGAACTTCTCCAGAGTGCCACAAGTTGTGGAAGAGTTTTGCCAGGGCAAAGTCTGTAATGACTTTGGCCAGCTCCTTCAGCACTCTTGGATAAAGATGATCCGGTCCCGCTGACTTGCATAAGTCTAATTTTTTTAATTGGTCACACACCAATTCTACAGCAATATCAGGAAGGCGATTATTCCTACCATGCTCATCCTGTACTCTACCTGACATTGTTTTCCCCTTGGTCCAGTAAAAGACTGAGGCTAGGTAGTCATTCAGGAGTTCAGCTTTCTCCTAGGTGCCAGTAACCAGCTCTCCCAAGTTGCTGAGCAATGGCTTTACACTCCCATTTGTTTTCCTCCTATTCCCTATGTACCTAAAGAAAGACTTCTTGTTGTCCTTGATTCCCGTTGCTAATCTGTGTTTCATTGCTGCTTTAGCCTTTCTTATCTGTTCCTTGCAAATGGAGGCCATTATGGAATAGTCTTCCTTAGGGCCTGCACTGAGCTTCCATTGTTTATAAACCTCTTTCTTAAGACGACCGTGATTTCCCTTTTAAGCCAAGAGGGCTTTCCAGACCTTCTGTTACCTTTTTGCCACATAGGAATGGACTTCCTTTATGCTTCAAGTATCGTGTCCTTAAGGAACAACCACTCTTCGTGCACACCTTTTGCCTTCAGTCCCTGGTCCTGCAGCACTTCCCCTACTAGTGACCTAAGCTTGTTGAAATTTGCATTTTTGAAGTCCAAGACTTCAATCCTGCTATCAAATGTTAAGATGCTGTGTTACAAATATATTTTTAAATGTTTAATCTCTATAACCATATCTTTAGAATGTACTGGACTATCTAAAATTTTTCAAACAAAAAGTAAAGAAAACATATTACAATCATATTTGGATCTATCAGCTGTGAGATTTTGCAACCCATGGCAAACAAGAAAATGCAGGTCACTTTTACACTAACTATTTATCAAACACATTGGTTTTTGCCCCATCTAGACAAGAAAATTGACTCACTATTAACATTTCCTTCTGAATTAGTGATGAAAGTTGTTTAAATACTGATGTAGGTGGTAGGAGGGAAATTATTCCGGAGTTCATTTTTCTATACCATTTTTGTCCTAGCTACACTGGCAGTTAAATCATTTTCTGGTACTGATTTGGGAGAATCATCTAGGGTGGTGGGAGCCACAGATTAGCCCCGTACCCTCCCTAAGTGGGTGTATCTACATGTACTGTTAAAGTGACATAATAAACTCTGGCACAGTTTGCATCCGTACGTGCGCCTGGGACCACAGCAGTTTGACCCGAGGCAGAGCAGCCCCAGCCTGGCAGCAGGCTCAGAGGGCCAGTCCCAGGCTCCAGGTGGCAGTGGCAGGCAGTGGAGGGGCTGGCTGGGACATGAGAGTGATATAGAGCTGTGTGGCAGGCAGCTGCCACACTGTAGCACCCTTGTGCCCCAGCCAGCCCCTGTCACTGTCTACACATGCATTTCAGTGCAGTAAATGACTCTGCCCTAAGATAGTACTATCCCCGACAGCACTGTCTTATGGCAGAGTTAATTAATTGACTGTGCCTTAATACTGGCATATGTGTAGACTGTGACATTTTACTGCAGAGATAATTAGTCAACTCCACAATAAAGCACACATGTAGATGCACCCAGTGACACTCTGATCCCCTTCTTCTGCCTGCTCTGTTCCTCTGCTTTCTGATTCCTGCCCCATGCTTCCTATCCAACCTGCTGTACTGTCACTGTGCTGCCTGTCCCCTCCCCACTCTGCCACATGACACAGAGGCAGCCTGTGGCACTCATGCCACAGGTTGTTTACCCCTGATCTAGGGCAGTTCTCATCTGCAGTGGGCATGGCTGCAAAACTTTTACAATCTTGTAAAAATAGAGCACACAACATACAGCCTTCCTACAGCGTAAGTGTCTTTTCCAAGGCAAAGTTACCCCATCCAAAAATGTAGCACCTTTACCCCAGTGTAATCTATTATGAAGCAAGTGTAGTGTGTCTGCTGCCTGGAGTCATTTCATCTAGGGGGATCCTTTCTTCAATACAAACTGGTGCTCATGTGACTTAGTGGTTAGGAGCTGCAGTAACATATATCACAGATAGCTTTGGCAGTCAGAACTCTTGTGGTAGAGGCAATATCTTTTATTAGACCAACTAGATAGTTGCAAAAAAAAAAAAATAATTTGCAAGCTTTCAGGTTCATGAGCCCTTCCTCAGGCAAAGGAGAATGCAAAGATTGTAAAATTTCTCCCAGGTAGAAATAAAATGTCATATTTTACAGGAGAACTGGAGGATAGTATAAATTCTCCTGGGTGGAAAAGTTCATTTTATGCAAATTGGGCTTGGATAAAAGCTGGAGCAGTCTCTTTACCTCAAAGGTATCCAATGGCAAGCAGAATGTTGAATTTTGCTTCTTTCTTTTTAAGTTGTTTCATATTTTACAGGAGGACTGGTGATGGAATGCTTCTCCTGGGTAATAGGGGTGTAGGTTGTAGCTGTGTTGGTCTAAGGACATAGGCAGACAAGGTTCTTTGGGTAAATCTGATATATTTGATTAGACCAACTCAAATAGTTGGAAAACATGGCTACAACCTATACCCCTGTGAAATGGAGGATATTGAATTTTGCCATCTGAAATGGAAACTACACAACATGAAAAACAAAGATGCCAAACTCAACAGTGCATACCAGCCTCCGGCTTCTTTACTATTCATTTAATCAAGGAAGAGTACAGGCCAACTGCAGATGCTTCCTCAGCTTGACAAAGGGTATTTATACCCAAAAGCTTGCAAAGAAGAATTTTTCCAACTATTTGAGTTGGTTTAATAAAAGATATCAGATTTACCCAAAGAACCTTGTCTGTCTATCTCCTGGATAAGGAAGTTCTGTTGCGGTGGAGGTGCCCTGTGTGTATGCAAGCGTGGCTTGAATAAATGGCTGGAGCCAGGGGTGTTTGCCTCTAGGTTTCAGGGTGTTGAATTTTGCTTCTTTTTGCCTGAGGCGTGTGAGCCCAAAAGCTTGCAAATAAAAAATTGTTTTTTGCAACTGTCTAGTTAGTCTAAAAAATGATATTGCCTCTACCACAAGAGTTCTGACCGCTTTTGCCTTTAGACCAACATGGCTACAACCTATATCCCTGAAACAGATAGTTTTGGGCAGTTTGTCAGGTGTCTGCCCCTTACTACAAAGTAAATGTACTACAGAATAAAATCTAGGGTAAATTATTCTTTAGTAACTGTGTCATGTATTTCCAACCTTAATCAATTTGAATTCTTGATTCACCTGCTGTGCTACATCTTGCCTTGTCAGTGGCATTGCAATCACTGAATTTTTGCTGTAAGATTAAGATTAATGGATCTGATATTCAGGAGTTCCGGGTCTTCACTGACTTCAACAGAGGCTGCAACTGGTCAGCTTTTCTAAAAATATGGCCTAGTTACTTGATTTATGTATTTGTTCAAGGAATGAGTTACACTGCCATTTCTGTACCTTTTCCAGTGTTTTAATATGTTTGCAGAGTTTTTATTTGCCACACACCTACAATACGTCTATAATTATAACTAATATCAGTAATTTAGCTGAAGCACAGAGCCATTCATTTCTTTCTATTTAGTACTGTGTTGTCAAGAAGTGGAAAATATAATTTTAGCTTTCTGTATTAATCTATTTGCAAAAATACTCTTTGTAAGGCATGAAGTGTTGCCCTATTATATTTTAAGTGGTTTGCTTACTCTTCTTGATGGATATTCTTAAATATATGGAAAGTCCATCAAAGAGTTAATCATTCAGTTAATCTTTTGTTTTATATTGGATTTTAAATGCTGGATTAAAGTAATTTGGAAATATATAAACTCTGAAAAGTGAACAGGATTAGTATTTGGGGGAATTCATTAAAGCTGTGTTAATCTGTACCAGGTGACTGGTTGTTATGGAGTGGAGATCTGTACATATTTTCAGAGAGAAGTTAGTTCTGGGCAAGGAGATGGGCAATTCACATACAATAATATTCACAAAATATGTTTGTATCCATTAAGTGCAATATTTTCTGTGTTGTAATTAAAAAGTTGATTTGGGGGGATAATAAATCTCAGAAACAACACAAAGTATACCACATCATTCCAAACCTTTGTCCATTTAAGCTCTTACAGAAATGTACTTCATTTTAGCTTGGAAAATAATTAAACAGCATATTTAAAGAAAGAGGAAAGGGGTAGCAAACATATCCAGGCAGGAAACAAATAAGCTTTAACAATTTTTGCCTTTAATGTTAATACTGGAAATACTAAATCCCTTTCATAGGATGTAAAAGCATTGAGCTGTCAGTCAAGCACATGTTCTTATCAGTATCTTATTGGCAGCCAAAACAATTATTTTTTGAAGCCTGGAATCCTCTTCAACTTAGTATTTTTGGATCCCCATTGACCCTGCAATATGCTTTAAGTAGACCATTTATTTAATACAAGACTGAAGAAAATATTTCATAATTTAAATAACCTGGGAATGGAAATCTCTTTAAATAGTCATTCTGATTCGGTTTTGTGGTGCATGTTCCACTTTGTGGATGTGATGAGGTTCCATTGCAACTCAGCAGGGTTCTCTCTGGTTTGCACTTCATAGTGGAGCAGTAGAGCAATTAGTTGCATGTTAGCTACATGAACTCAAGACAGAAACTAGTGGAAAGGGGTGGAGACTTTTGAAACTCAAGCTGCCTCTTGACCTGTACATCATAGAGACCTGCTGACGCATGAAGGAGTGGAGTTAGGTAGCTGCCTTACAAGGCCACATGACTAGAAGAGAAACCCCCAGATTATTTTAGAGTTAGACCTTTGGAAGGGAATGGTTTTTTATATCTACGTTAACATTTATACCAAATGCCTTTCTATTTTCTTCTTCATTTATCAGAGTTATTATTTTGAAGTGTGCATTATATTGATGTACAATTTTGTCTCGTTATTGGAATTATATACTAATAACTTTTACATGTTGTTATACCTTGGGCTCATCACAACATGCATTATATTTCTATAAAACCAAATCCATGTCATTTCTTTCAACCTCTTTTTAACTTGCAAGATCAATCCATTCTTAGCTTGTACTTTTTCCTCTAACATGGAAGAATAAATGGAATTTTGTTCTTCTGTGGCTTTACCTGCTGATTTTGTAGGCATTAAATATATTAGAACTCATTGTTTGATCACTCTTTATTGTTTGACAACTTTACCTCTGAAGTTAAATTTCACAGACTCATTCATGTTTTCTGTTCTGTTTGAGTTTTATTCCATTCTGACCCTGTGATATATCAAGGAGTTGTCTTTCATAGATTCTAATTTAGTGAAGTATATAGAGTGTATAAATTATATAGTGCAAAGATACCTTCACAGTGTGAGAACATTTTCTGTATTTTCCATTTGTAAGATCTTGGTAAACTGGTAGTGAGGAATTTGTTCTCCCAGAGGATGTACTACAGAAAGATTTGATGAATATTAGAGCTGGATAATTTATTCATATTGAATAAATCAGCCAACAAATGTAAGTCTCTTTCTTGTTGTCCATAAATCACTAATGAACCTGATAAATCATCATATAGTTGATAAATGGCCTAATACAAACAAATATCAAACTATGGGCAGTTTGTAAACTATTCACTTTTTCTACCCACAATATTTAGTCATTAAAAATTAAATGCAATTGTGTCTGCTCCCTAATTGGATAACTAAAAATTTTCTGTGGAGGAGAATAATGATGAACACACTACTGGTGCATGCATTTTCATATGAATAATCATATGCCCAAATCATTTTTAATGCTTGAGCTAATCTGTGTGCAAGTGTTCAATATTTATACACAAGCATTCACTGTTGCTTATTTGGATTCATGAACAGGGTCTCCGGTACCATCTTTAAACAAGTATGTAACAAAATGTGGATACTTCTTCAATTTATTAAGTTCCTTATTGTATTATCCAATATTAACCAATATCCCATTAGTTTTATGGTGAATCCCTACTGAAATGTCATTGAAATCCTCTAAGGACACCGAACTATAATGTCATTGCAAATGACATATTCTTCAATCTTTGTAGGAAGAGAATTGAGATCTATAAATGAGCAGGACTGCAATTACCCCAAATGTGAGGAAGTTGAATCTGAGAAAGGAAAATAAAAGACAAGTATATTGGCTGGGCTGTATGAAGTAGATACGAGCATAAACCTCAATCAAACAGCTAGATAAGAAAGTCAAATTCAGTTCATAGTATGTACTCATTCCTAGTTTTTTTTAGTTAAATAGAGTATCTAGAATGCAGAGTGTGCATGTCTCCTCAAGCAGGACAGGAAATTGTTCCTTCAGGAAGCCTGAATTTAAATAGCTGTAAACTTATCTTCAATGTAACCACAACACAAGTAGGCTCTTCTTTAATCAATGAAAGGAACAAAAGCTTAAAAGAAACAACAGAGAACATTGCACTTCTTTAGCAGTATATTTTTTTATGTGCAGCAGAAAAAAATAGTCATGCAAAACCAGAAACTCCCAAACCACAGAATTAAAATGTTTGCTGAGAAAGATTAATGCAAAGTATCTGAGCCAATCTAACATTGACTGGGAAAATTCAGGTCAAGCCCTGGATTAGTGCTTTGTGTGTTCCACTGATAACCTTGACATTTCCCTACTTATTTGTCTCACCCTCTCATAGATATTTAAGCTCCACATTTTTTTTCTATTAAGGCATGCTGAAATGCCTCTTCTACAATTAATTCCAGTGCCATCAGTCTTTCTGATAAAGTGGGCACTAACAGTGCCTTTGAATTTCACCACCAGACTCTTTAGATGAGTAATTAACAGATCTAGTGTTAAACAGCTGTTTCTCTGGGTAAATTTCATCCTGCCTGGGAAAAATTTCAGTAATTTGGTTTTATGTCCATTGAAGCTTGTGGAGGAGGGATGACGATATCATTTCAGACAGGCTACAAAGCTGAAAGGCAGCCCCCTGTGGTAGCTATTCAACATATGGGCTGGAATAGCAGGTGCAGTGCCTCCACCTGCCTTCTGGAGTTTCGAATTTTGAAGCAATCACACCTACTAGACTCAGCTCCAGCACACCTGTATGTGCCCTTCTGCACTATTTTATTTAGGGACAAGGGTATACAAAAACCGTGTAGCCAAAAGGTATATGAGAACTGTGTAGCCTGCAACATGAATCTTTTCTGTAGAGTCAGATGTGTTCGTGTTATTAGAGCTTGTACCATTACGCATATGTATAAGTGGGCTAAATTGTGTCTTCACATGTAATCCTATGATCCCTGCTGACTTCCTGCTCCTGGGGCTGGACTCAATGATCTTCTGAGGTCCCTTCTAGCCCTAATATCTATGAATCTCATTTATGGAATTTCAAAACTTCTGGGTACTTGACTTCCCGGCCTTAATATTCTGTTAACCCAGCGGTGCTCAACCTTCTGACTCATTACAGGTTGGATGAGTGGTACAGGGCCAGTCTGTGGCCCATGGGTTACAGCCAGCCCAGGGTGTGTCTGCAGATGTGACTTGGTCCATGGGGTGAAGGTTGAGCCCCACTGCATTAAGCAATGTGTGTGCATGTGATTTAAAGATACACAAGCTAAAAACAGCTTTGTGCAGTATGAGACTACTCACTTCTACCCTTCTCTAGTATTAACATAGATGACATTTCTGTCATCACCAAAGTCCTATATGGGTGCATCCCCAAGAGCTCCCCTGGGACCATATGTGCCGCTACTGCTTGTCCCTGGGAAATGCCCATGTATGTGCGTTCTGGTACATAGCATGTTGCCCCAGGTGGCATAAGGGAGGCTGGGGCCAGCACCTCTTCTGGCCCCTGAAGCCTTATCTGGAGTCCTGAGGGCCTCTGGGGGATGCTGCCATGGCAATCTAGGGTCACAGAGCCTGACCAGCAGCTGGAGCATGACTCTAGCCAACCAGGCTCGTTTCCAGCAGCACACACGTGCTGCCCCACTTTTTTAAGGCATGTTTTTTTTGACACCAGGATCTCCCAGTGTTAATCCCCCCACCTCCCCACCACCACACTGCAAATTAGCAGCACTGTGAATGCCTGCATGTGTGGCAGTTTTGGTGTGTGGTGCCACAGATGGGTCTGTAGTGCCACATAACGCATGTGTGTGGTCATCTGGATACATCCTGTGTATTCATATGTAGTCAGAGAACCCTAAACTCACCTTCCTTAATTATCACACCCCTACCTGAGAGTAGGGCTCTGTCAACAGATACTGCATCCATTTCATATGCAGAAT
>NW_005842072.1:233892-252703 GCF_000455745.1 Alligator sinensis | reverse complement strand
CTGAAAGCAGGTATATTTTAAACAAATAAGAGATAAAGGGGGAGATCTTCACAGGCACAACAAGCAGATGGATGCCAAAGTCCTATTGAAAGTCAAAGGAAGCAGGGCACTCAATGCTGTTCATTTATGCTTGTGAAAATTTCTCCCTCAGGGAACAAGTTTAAATGAACAAATAAAGAAAAAAGAGACCTAGGATAGTTTTCTAGAAAGTGGACCCCTCTGAGCAACCTAGCCTCCTTCAGATGAAAGAGTAAGATATATATGAGGGCAAAAAGGAAGAATGGAAAAAAGAAAAAAAAATCCCTTAGAATTTTGTGTGCTAAACTATATTTTCAGGTTTCCTTCTTTTGGAGAGCAGAAGAATGGTGATTAAAGCCTGGATTGGAAGTAAGGCCATGTGAGAAAATATGCATCTGAAAAAAAAAGGAATGGGATTATGCAGACAGTGTCTATTTGCACTGTAGTCAGAGTTATGTTTGACAATAACTTACTTAAAATAAAGAGTTGAAATATAAATGGAAAGTAGTAGTTAGCTGTGTTAGTCTGAAATCAGAGACAAGACAGGGCAGAGTGGTGCCTTATAGACTATTTAATTCCAAGATGCATAAGCATCTAACAAGTAAGATGTTGCTTACAAAAGCTAATGCCTTTTGGAATAAGTTAATCTATAAGGTACCACTCTGCCCTGCCTTCAGTTAGCATATGGTCAGTCAAGACAATATAAACTATTTTGGAAAGGCGCATAACTCATTTTCTCAATTGATGCAAAAATCCTGCTTCTCAGCAGGTCAAATTAACTAGTGCTGAGCTCTGTGCTGCCATGTCTAATCTGCTACTGGTTCATGAACTACAACTAATTTAGAACTAGCTTGAGTATAGCCCTACTGCGCTGCAGTCACTGGGTACATCTACATGTGTGTTCTAATGCACAGTTACTTATTTTGCTGTGCATGGAAGCGTCGTGTAAAAACCATGTAAATACATTAATGCACAGTAAAATAGGCTACTGCACATTAAGCATCACTAAAAAAGTATGCAATTTTGCTATTATACTTTAGGGCAGCTTAATGCATATTTATTTACTACCTCACATTGGAGGTACTAAATTTAATGCACATCAGGAAAATTGCCTTAATGCACATGTAGACATGCCTACTGATCACTAAAGTCTGGAGAGCTAAATCAGTTTCGAACAGTCTTGTATTACATAAACAAAAACTGTGATTTTTGCATTTCTAAACAGTTTGTATTATTTTGCTTGACCATATTTTAATTGTCCATCTGTAATAAACTGTTGTCAGATATAACACTACCAGAGTGGATCCTCAATAATACTGAATTATTATAAACAAAATTAATGAAGCCCATGTACCTGAAAATAGGAAAAGTAAATTGTAAAGATGTCATCCTATAAATAACA
The DNA here is from genome assembly GCF_000455745.1 of Alligator sinensis. Lineage (NCBI taxonomy): Eukaryota > Metazoa > Chordata > Crocodylia > Alligatoridae > Alligator > Alligator sinensis. The sequence continues at coordinate 251,283 of NW_005842072.1, read as the reverse complement.
AAATCCAGTGCAATGAGCTTGGGATGATATTTTACTTAAAGTTTGGTTGAGAAGTAAAATAAGATCACTTGCCATCTCTTCTGTGCCTTCAACTTCCATATAAATTCTACATCCATTACTGTCTGTGGCTTGCCTATTGTGACTCCAAAGGACATTTTATAGTATGTTTAGAATTAAATAGGCCACATACTTACACTTTTTTAAGGAAATATATAGTAAGCAAAGGAAAAAAATCTGTTACAAGCTACACAAATTGCAATCATGTAGTCAGAACCCCACTGTATTTCAGTCAAGGTTAAATGCATCTCTCTCCCCTGAGCAAACTGAAATTTGAGGAAACAGTCTGTAAGTACTTCATTGCTTTCACATCAACAATATTTTTCATACTGAAATGTTACTGATGTACTGGAGGAAGATTTGTTTGATGTACTGGAGGAAGGTTTGGTTTTCTTCTTTTTTCTGTGTTCCCTTGCACATGTATAGGAAATGTAAGCTGGAAACGTAAGCTTTCGCCCCATATACCTTGGTACTATAGATTTTCTTAGGGCCTTGTTACATGGTAATTTTGGGTGGCTCCTGGAGCTCTTAACCCCTGGATTGTCTGCACATTAACAACTGAAACTGGTTTTAAGTAAACTCATCAGGTAGCTCAAAATTATGCCACCCCAGGGCAGGATTATCTCTGAACTGTGCTATTCAGTTTGTGTTACACTAAGGTGTAGCCATGCTAGGCTACACCTTAGCATAACTCCCCACCTACCCCCATCCTTCGCTGGCCTGGATCAGTCCTACTGCCCCTTGTCCCTCCCCAACACCCCAGATCCCTGCTCACTGGCGCACCCCCCTCCCCTGCTTACTTGTGGCTGCCCATGCTGTCTGTCCCAGAAGGGCAGGCAAGGAAGGGTTAATCTGCTTGCCTAGTTGTTGTTGCTGCTGCTGCTCTCTGAGCAAGAAAAGCAGCAGCCTGGCAGCAGTGGCAGCTGGACAGTCAGATTAACCTTTCCCTGCCTGCTCCCTTGGGACAGACAGCACAGGTGGCCACAAGTTAATAATACCCTGGGGGCAACGGGAGGTAGAAGGTGGGTGTTGGGAGGGCAGAGGTGAGGTGGGAGAGACCTGGGATAGCCCCAGGGGCAGGGTGGAAGCCTGGAATAGGAGAGGGTGGGATTCTTACCTTTCAGTCCCCCAGGCCCCAGCTGGCCTGAATGTGCGACTGCTCCAACCTGGAGCTACCACTAACACTGATCAACATTTGTGCAGCTCACAGCATAAGGTGTAACAAGTAGCTCTTACACATTACATTTTTTTTTAGAAAAGAAACGTTGAAACCATTATTAATGTACCAGGCACCTGCTACCAGAAGCAGATCCAGGGGGGTGCAATGGTGCAACTACAACTGGGTTCACACCACCCCCAGGCCTTTGATTCCTGCTCCACACAAACTTTAAAACCAAACTTCTGGGAGGAACAGCAGCATTTCTATTTAGGTAGCACTGAAAGAGTCAGTTGACCTCATGGCTCATTATCGTCTCCCTAATTCCTGTTAATCTCTTTGCACTCCAGAGGTGTTAGAGACCCAATATCCTTTTCAATGATCTTGATGTTTCATTATTTGAACTATCCTTTCTTCTGTAATATTGTTGTCTGTTAGTCATTCATGGTAATATCTCTTTTCTATTTTACAGCCCTGCAGACTGTTTTTAGCTCTAAAAACCTGAATTCAGATGTGGCAATATTAACTCAGGTGTAGAAATAACTGAGAGTGAAGTAGTGGAGGAGGCACTGTTCAAATGCTCAAGACAGTTATATTTTATTTTATGAATCTGATTAAGAGGTATACATTTAACTATAATAACTACAGGACTCATGATACAATATCCTTTGACTATTTTTTGCCTAGTATGTTGCACTGTTTAAAACTTTATGTATGTACTCTAGCAAATTAGTTCACATTCCAATAGTTTTGTTTTTGCTTTGATCTTAAACTGAATAATATAGTGCTAGTCCCCTACCATATTAGAAAAGCTTCAAATTTCTCTTTAACTGGAGAAAAATATGTGATGAAGTGCCATATCATCTGCACCTCCTTTTTCAGAATCTTAGATCCGCCCATGCCTCCTCCTCTTATCAAAAGAAGCAAAGTGCCAAAAATAAAGCTAAAACAAAAATAGTAGTGCTGCTGAAAAAAAGTAAAATCAATAAGCTGTGATGAACTGACCTAAATAAGAAGGGACTGTACATAATACAACAGCTACTGTGGCTGCCATATGTTTTCTGTGAGGTTGGGTGTTCCATAGAGAGGTTTCTTCTAGAAAGCTTGGTTGCCAGCTGGGTGGAGCTGGAACTTCACAACCAGGACCAAAGAGGACTTAGATGCTCATAACTTTATAGAGGGCTACTACTCAAGTACCACAGGCAACGATCACTAAGGGCGTTCTATATTATCAGCAAAGTACAAACAGAAAGAAATATTATTTAATGCCTTGCAAAGTTGAAATGTTCTCCACATATGGCTGACCTTGATGATGATGTGGGTAAGTGTTATATATACTATGAGCAAAACAGGCAGACTCCGCAGGCTTCATATGGCAAAACTGAAATGGTCCTGTGCAATCCATGAAAGGAAATGTAGATAAATTATATGCACCCCTTGGGTGCAATATGAGGGAAGGAAGCCAGGCATACATGAAGCTGACTTAATCTCTAAAACTGAAATTAGTATTTCTGAGTTAATTCCCCTACATTTTGAATTTTTAACTTTTCTCATCCATGAATGATCTATATAACCATGCCACAGGTAGAATCTGTTGACTTCAGGAATGGGAAAGCCATTTCCTGATCTATGATCTATTATGTTGGTGTATTTCAGTTACTACCCACCGAAAATGCAAAATTAATAACTTCTCTTCCACGTCTTGCTTCTCCAAGAAAACACGTTTTCAGAATCAATATCACTTTCCTTTCAGACTTCAGCTGATTTCTTTCAATTTTTTGTGTTTGGCATCTAGCTGATCATTATAAAATAAAATTTAAAAAATGGTGTTAGAAAATGGTTCAGTTACATTCTATCATCAGGAAAGAGAAAGTGAGATTGGTTCTGATTTTTTCTCCTTTGAGAGGAATGGCATGGAAGACAGATTCACCTGAGTAGCAAGAGGTGGTTATCCATGTTAGTCTGAAGTCAGGCAGAAGATAGCAAAGGGTGGCACCCTAAAAATAACTTTGGAATATTAATTTTTTATTTCTTTTTTGCTTTTAGTACACCGTGAATGACATTTTTATATTAACAGAAATCTGGTGCCTTAACAAAAATTTTCAGGGTGACTCATAAGAGAGAGTTCTGTTGATTTGCATCTTTGGCAAACTGAACGGTGTTCATATAGATCACCTGTGAGTTAGGCTGTCGCATTTACACCCTAGAATCCCTTCTGATCACTGTTCTTTCATCCCTGTTGACCTCCAGCCCAGCTGCAATATGCTTAATCGGTGCAGCCTTTTAGCATATGCTTTTTTGATTCAGAATCCTAATGGAGTTAGACCTCATTTTTTCATTAATTCTCCTAAAAGAGGCTCAAAGTGTTTCTTAGACAGTCCACATGCAATTCCTAAGTGCAGTAACATAACTAGGGATGGGCAGTTGAAGAACTGGACGCAGCACTCCATCTGCTGTATCAAACAGTTCCTAAGCCATAATGAAAGTTCTTCATGCCTTTTAATGGCATAGCTAAGTAACAACAGTTTTTCCTTACCCTAAATTAATTCACCATATAATAATAACATGCCATACTACAGAAAAGTTAAGAGGAGATGACATATCAAATCACAACAGTTTTTCCCCTCTAACTTTAACGGATGCTGGAGCCAAGCTAAGTTTCTGTGTGTACTACTTTAAAAAAATGCATTAGAAATTGACCCATACATTACTCCAGAAGTCATGAAGCCTCCTTGGTGAAAAGGAGGGACAATCAGTCTTAAATTACCACACACAAATCCTCAAAAAAAAATGCCTCAAATAAAATAATATGTTATGATGGGTGATAGAGTGTTATGTCTTGTGTTGTGTCGGGTGTTGTGTCAGGGTTGACAGCTGTTTTACTAAAAAGTTAGATTACAGATTTGTATAAGATGACTTGGATAGCGATGATCCTGTCTCAGGCAGGGGGTTGAACTAGATGACCTATGGAGGGCCATTTCAGCCCTGCTTCTCAGAGTTTGATATCTTGAACAATTAGCTTAAATGTTTAGTTAACAAAAGTCACTTCTGCTCCAAGAACTTTTTCATCATGTTTGATTCCAGAAGGACTTTCTTTTTCTTGGCAGAGTTAATAAATCCTGAAGAGGTTTAGAAAGAAACCTGCAACTGCTCCTTTATTATAGTGTCAGGATTATGACACTTTAACAGATTGTGCAGTACCGCAGCCACACTTTATCTTAGTTTGAGCATACATATTTATGTTTTCACATTGACCTGATTCATATTAATGGTATAATAATGTACATTTGTGGTTTTGCATAAGAAAATTATGGCTTAGGAACTGTTTGATACAGCAGATGGAGTGCTGCGTCCAGTTCTTCAACAAGGATTTGGTAAAGCTCGAGAGAGTCCAGAGAAAGGCCACTTGTATGATCAGTGACTTGCACGACAAGCCATACAAGAAAAGGCTGAAGAATCTGGGACTTTTCAGCCTGACGAAGAGAAGGCTGAAAGGGGACTCGGTAGCAGCTTACCGCTACATCAAGGACTTGGTGAACAACTGCTCACCAGGGCACCCTTGGGGAAAACCAGGAGCAGTGGTCACAAACTCCTGGAAGACCGTTTCAGACTCAACATTAGAAAAAACTTCTTCACAGCTAGGGTGTCCAGACTGTGGAATAAGCTTCCTTCAGAGGTGTGCAATCACCTACCCTGGAAATCTTCAAGAGAAGACTGGACCTTGCTGGGGTCACTTGACCCCCCATTGTCTTTTCTGCTTGGTGCAGGGGGCTGAACCCAATGATCTTCCGAGGTCCCTTCCGGCCTACAATCTATGAACCTATGATAGGTGGCCTAGAGAATCTCATGAGTAGGGATCTATTCAAAGTGTGCAGAGGCAAAGTAAAATCATGAGCTATTTGCAGCACCCAGTGTCATTTTCATGGTCTTTGCACAGTGAGCTCCTCCCACCAATTGGTGGAGAGATCTTCCCTTCATGCAGCCCCACTCCCCACTGCTGATTGGCAGAGAGGGGTGGGGCTGCACAAAAGGCCAATCAGTGGCAGAGGAAGGAGGCAGTGGCCATGATTTTAACTGTCTGCCCCCAAAGGGCTGCAAAGCTGAGCTGCAGTGGCTGCTAGCTCTCACTGGAGAGCCAGCATTTTACTTTTACTAAGTATTTTTTTTCCTGGTGCTTCCACACAAAATCATGAAATTGTGAATTGAGTAGTTCCTTACTCATTAGAGCTGTCCAGAAAAAAAAAAATTCATTCCAGAGAACAGTTTAACATTATGAAATTATATGTCATCTGGAATCAGGATAGAATTGTTTTGTAGGACTGCAATTCTGATAGAAATCATTTTCAGAAATATTGAAATCATAAAAATGAAAAATATTGATGTTTTATATTGAAAATGTAAAAATGAAAAGAAGTGAATTTTTCCAACTCAGAAAAGGAAAGCGGTTGTTTTATGCACTGTGTGCTAGAATTACACAAGAATTAAACCTGAGATGCCTTTGTGTTCTTCTATATTTCTTCACCCCACAACCTGTATTTAACCCTACAAGTTCCATGCAGATCACTACCTCTTTCTTTTTAGCATATTATTTTGCATAAGTGTTTGCCTTTTTGGGACCAGAAATTACTATGGGCCTTGTTACATGGTAATTTTGGGTGGCTTCTGGAGCTCTTAACTCCTGGATTGTCCACACATTAACACCTGAAACTTTTTAAGCACTCCTTATTCATCTAAAAATTATGACTCCAGGGTAAAACATAACCTACTGGAGAGGCCTGCACTTTACTGCTAGTCCATTGCAACCTCATTTTCCTTCAAATATCACATATCTTGGTCTTCAAACCAGTCTTTAATTTTCTTTGTGTCATTATTATTGATGTGAGACATGCTTTCATCCTGCTGCTTCCCTAATTAATTGCTTGACCCTCTATATTGCTGGTGTACTTTGCTTCTTCTGGCTCTCCTTTGTCAAGCCAACTGATGACTGAGGCCCTTTGTAAGGTTCCCTGGCTCTGGCACATGCTGTGCCTGCTCAGGTAGGCATCTTGTTTGCAACTACTCAGAAATTGTCTTCGGTTTTGCCTCTGCTACTATCCCAAGTAGCTAACTCATAATCTGTGTGTCTGCCTCTTGGACTGTTGCCGTTTGCTATTGCTTTGCATTTCTGATAGTCGAACAAAATCCTACTTGTCTGTGTAGTGGCCTCTGGTCCCTGGTTCCTTTCTTGTAGCAAGCTGTCTACTAGCGTGGGTCCTCTTACGCTTCTGTCCTGGGCATTGTTCCTCTGCTAAACTGCAACAGAACTCTGCGTTGAGGAGGTTTGGGTTTTCTGGCCTATCAGTCAGTATACTACATTATATGTAGCCCCTGGGAGATTGTACCATGACAATGCAATATTGCCAGTGTGGGATCATATCCTCTCTGCTTTGCCTTTAACACACATTTTTTGACAGTCTTTACTGACAAGTCTACCTCCTCACGGATTCATGGGAATCACAAAGGGGAGAAGAACTTGTGCATTAATTTCAATTAGGCTCTGAATTGTTTGAATTCCACTTCAGTGTATTGTGATCCATTGAGCATAGTATGTCAAATATGCTGCAAAATGCACCTTCAGTTACCTGATCACCATTCTTACCAAAAGTTCACCTTCCAGAAATTAGAGTAAGAACCGTCCATGCAGTTCCTGTCATTAAAAGCCAGCACATCTGTTCCAGTCTTTTTTTCCAAGATAGAAAATATCCTTCTGTTGTCTTTCACTTTTCTGTTTGCAAACCTTGCATGGTTCCACATATACTCTTGGGCCATATCCAGACAAGTGCAGCAGTGAGGTATGTGGCACCACAGACCCATCTGTGGTGGCACACACTGCACATGTAGGCATTCTCCATGTTGCTACCTTGCAGTGTGTGGAGGGGGCAGGGTTTGACCCAGGGATATCCTTGGGTCAATAAAACCCACTTGGGAAAAAAAAGTGAGGCGGTTCATGTGGCAGCAGTGTGCGCTACCCAAACTGGAGCCTGGCCAGCCAGAGCCATGCTTCAGCTGCTGGCAGGCTTCCAGATGCAAGAACACCATGGTTGCAGCTTCCCCAGCCCCCAGGACCCCAGGAAAGACTGCTGGGGCCAATACAGTTGTTGGCTTCAGCCTCCAAACCCCACCCAGGGTAACCTGCTATGTACCAGAGTGTGCATGGCATGGGCGTTCCCCAGGGACAAGTACCAGTGGCATAAGATGCACCGCTGCTTCCTGTCCCCAGGGAAACAAACATCTGTGCTCATGTGGATGCGGCCTTAATCTGTGCCTGGTCAATAAATACACTGCTTGGCTCATCTCAGGCATGCTTCTGTTTCCAGGTGTGAATCATATATCCCTCTCATGGTATCAGTTCTTAAATCTGCTGGAATTACTGATAGGTTACCTTTAAACAAAATCCCTTCTTGCATATACAGGTCATTGTTCACCTGTAATAGGGGTGATCACCAGTATCACTTGCTACTTGTAATCAACAGTTCCTCCTCTATGATGCTTTTCTGGATTGCCTAGGACCTCCCATGAGAAATGAAGCAACTTATTGATTATTTCCTATCTGTTTCCTGTTCCACAGAACTACTTCTTGTATCCTTGAAGGCTCTGCTTGGTGTATTTGCCACCAGTAGAGCCATTCCTGGGTAGTATGTCATTCCCACATCATGGTGCTGAAGGCTTAATAATTTATACTATAGTCACGTGGCTGTACCCAGTGTCTTTTTTTTCCTGATGTTTAATAACTTTTGATAAGACTATATGTCCATCACCTGCCCAAAGATAAATTAATTGAATCCTCCCTTTCCAAAGAGCACCTCCAGTGGCTCCTTCACTCCCTTTGTCAGGGATCTACAAAACAAATTCTCTGAGTTATTGTTACCTGAGGCTGCTTTGTTTTCACAAAGAGACAAAGTTAAGTTTCTTAGATAAGTTGTAAAAACAAATCAGCCTTGTCAGTAAAAATCATAAACTGAGGTGAAAAGAAAATTGGATTGTGGTAAGCAGCATTTTATGGCCGTGAAGAAAGAAGACAAGAAACCTTCCCTTCTACTTTGCCAAGGACACAAATCCCAACTAAATGACACCTTCCAAGTCCACAAAAGATCTGTTTCAGTCCACAAAGATCTGCTTCAGTCCAATGCAAAAAGTTTCAGTGAAACAAAGGAATTTAAATAAAACCAATCAACGAATGTTTATTAGAATCAATCATCTATAGATATAGGGTGTGGGCTAAAGGGAAATTTGGAGAATTCAGCAAATTCAAGAAAAACCTGCTGCCAGTCTGCATGAAATTCTCCAGCACATCTGTTCCAGTCTTTTTTTCCAAGATAGAAAATATCCTTCTGTTGTCTTTCACTTTTCTGTTTGCAAACCTTGCATGGTTCCACATATACTCTTGGGCCATATCCAGACAAGTGCAGCAGTGAGGTATGTGGCACCACAGACCCATCTGTGGTGGCACACACTGCACACGTAGGCATTCTCCATGTTGCTACCTTGCAGTGTGTGGAGGGGGCAGGGTTTGACCCAGGGATATCCTTGGGTCAATAAAACCCACTTGGGAAAAAAAAGTGAGGCGGTTCATGTGGCAGCAGTGTGCGCTACCCAAACTGGAGCCTGGCCAGCCAGAGCCATGCTTCAGCTGCTGGCAGGCTTCCAGATGCAAGAACACCATGGTTGCAGCTTCCCCAGCCCCCAGGACCCCAGGAAAGACTGCTGGGGCCAATACAGTTGTTGGCTTCAGCCTCCAAACCCCACCCAGGGTAACCTGCTATGTACCAGAGTGTGCATGGCATGGGCGTTCCCCAGGGACAAGTACCAGTGGCATAAGATGCACCGCTGCTTCCTGTCCCCAGGGAAACAAACATCTGTGCTCATGTGGATGCGGCCTTAATCTGTGCCTGGTCAATAAATACACTGCTTGGCTCATCTCAGGCATGCTTCTGTTTCCAGGTGTGAATCATATATCCCTCTCATGGTATCAGTTCTTAAATCTGCTGGAATTACTGATAGGTTACCTTTAAACAAAATCCCTTCTTGCATATACAGGTCATTGTTCACCTGTAATAGGGGTGATCACCAGTATCACTTGCTACTTGTAATCAACAGTTCCTCCTCTATGATGCTTTTCTGGATTGCCTAGGACCTCCCATGAGAAATGAAGCAACTTATTGATTATTTCCTATCTGTTTCCTGTTCCACAGAACTACTTCTTGTATCCTTGAAGGCTCTGCTTGGTGTATTTGCCACCAGTAGAGCCATTCCTGGGTAGTATGTCATTCCCACATCATGGTGCTGAAGGCTTAATAATTTATACTATAGTCACGTGGCTGTACCCAGTGTCTTTTTTTTCCTGATGTTTAATAACTTTTGATAAGACTATATGTCCATCACCTGCCCAAAGATAAATTAATTGAATCCTCCCTTTCCAAAGAGCACCTCCAGTGGCTCCTTCACTCCCTTTGTCAGGGATCTACAAAACAAATTCTCTGAGTTATTGTTACCTGAGGCTGCTTTGTTTTCACAAAGAGACAAAGTTAAGTTTCTTAGATAAGTTGTAAAAACAAATCAGCCTTGTCAGTAAAAATCATAAACTGAGGTGAAAAGAAAATTGGATTGTGGTAAGCAGCATTTTATGGCCGTGAAGAAAGAAGACAAGAAACCTTCCCTTCTACTTTGCCAAGGACACAAATCCCAACTAAATGACACCTTCCAAGTCCACAAAAGATCTGTTTCAGTCCACAAAGATCTGCTTCAGTCCAATGCAAAAAGTTTCAGTGAAACAAAGGAATTTAAATAAAACCAATCAACGAATGTTTATTAGAATCAATCATCTATAGATATAGGGTGTGGGCTAAAGGGAAATTTGGAGAATTCAGCAAATTCAAGAAAAACCTGCTGCCAGTCTGCATGAAATTCTCCTCCCCTTCTTGAGTCTTCCTAGCCAATATAGGTAAGAATCTATGTTATGTTGTCATGGGTAGTCATAGACTTTGGGTCAAATATTTGTTTCTGTGTTTTGGGGTGTAAGCAATACAAGGTGGGGCTGTAGCCCTGTCTCTTGCTTCTTTTATATATATAAAATAAAACAGCATCTAATCCATTTGGTTATATCAATCACTACTACTAACATTATAAAATAAGTTCTGATATAGTTTATTTGAATGATCTAACTTAAGGTCTTCTCTTATAATGTCTCCTTTCTGGTCTTGTGCTTTGCTTAACTTGATTTAATTACTGGGTTAGCTGGACTAGTTGACTGCTTCCTTTATTTGCTGCTCAAGCTAACTGTTACCTCTACAAAGGCTCTCTCTGAGATCATTCAGAAACAGGCTCTGGGGCCTGCTGCTTTAGCCACACTTCTGCAGCTTGCCCAAGGCCCCTTGAAAATAGCCAAGGCTGGCAACACTATTGATTTGGCATCAGTGCTGCTCCTAAGCTGTTTTTTGCATCATCACACTGCAGCTCTAACTGCTGAGGAGGACTGCAGTACTTTAGAACTTGCTGCTTTGTCATGACTTTCTTTTATTTCTTTAATGCTTGTCTCTGGTTATTCACAGGCTTCACTTGTGTTTTAACTATATCAAGGTCTCAGGTTTCTAAAAGGTACTCTGACTAAATTGGCTACCTTTCTTTCATAATCTTTGGTCTGGGCATTTCTGTCAAATTTTTAGGGCCAAGCAGACCAAATGTTTGTCTGGCAGGCTCACTTTGCACTCAGCTGATATTTCTGCCTGCACCTGGCTGATATCAGCTGGTATTTCCCCCTGCACCTGGCTGGGGCCAGTGTGGCACCAGGCTCTTCCCGGTGGAGGCATTGGGCTGGGGCTGTGCTCAGGGCAGGTAGCGGTGGCACTGGGAGAGGGGGCTAAAGGGGTGGGCTACAGCCACCCCAAAATTCAGCACCCCCCCCCAAACCCACCCCTCCCAGTGGCACCACCACCTGCCCCTCCCTAAACACAATCCCAGCCCAACCACCCCACCAGGAAGAGCCTGGCGCCGCCCTGGCCCCAGCCCACAATGGCAACCTGCCCCCAACCCATGCAGAGATCTGGGGGGCACATGCCTCCCATGCCTCCCTGGGGGTGCACGCAGTGGTGGGACCTGTACCCCTCCAGATGAGGCACTCGCAGCTCCATTCCACGCCCTTCCCCACTCCAACTGTGTAGCGCCTGCCCCAGCCCCAGTCCCTCCCTCACCATGGGGGCCTCAATCTTCACCCCCCATGCCCCTTCCCTCCCCACCCCTCCAACCCTAACAGACTTACCAACCAGACACTACTTTCCAAACTGCCAGGCTGCATATTGGCAAACAGATCAGTATCGGCTGATATGGCTTGTTTTAATAATTGGCTATCGGTATTGGCCCAAAAACTTTTTTATCAGTGCACCCCTAGTGATTTTCTGTGTTGGAGTCACAACTCAAAAAAAAAAGAGACTTTTTGAAGGGAAAGAAGGATGAGAGATGCACGTGCAGTGAGGCTGCTCCAACATGCTGTAATTACAGCATGCCAGAGCACACTCGATTAATTGAGTCTGCTGGAGTGTGGTAATTACTGTTCTCCAGGAGACTGCAGTGCCTCATGTATCAGTGTCCCTCTGCTGAAAAATGGCAGCAGGTCACTTTAGAGCTTTAGTTAAAGCATCCCCACCACCATTTTGCAGTGCAGGGATGCTGATACATGAGACGCTCCAGGTGCTTTAATTAGAGCGGATCTCAGAGCCATTATAATAAAGTGCCTGCCCCTCACACTTCCAGAGCATGTGTATAAACTCCTATAATATCTGAGGATTAATTGCCTTCTGGGACACCATAATGCCTTTTTTGTCAACATCATAATTTATTCTCTTTCCAAACTGGTGACTATGTACATGGTTTCTATAACAGCTGTAGTGGTCTGGAGAAGATGCTAGGAAGAACCTTTGCTATGGAAGAAAGAGAAGAAGAATATAGCATTAGAAATTGTGTTCTCCCCTGCCCAGTTTCACGTGTCCTAAGACTGGTAGGGTTTTATTGCATGAAATTCTGGGGAAGATTACTTCCCCTTTGCCTAAGGCCAAATTGCATGGTGTAGTTGGCTATTTCATATTTCCCTGATAAAATCTTAAATAGGAAGACAAACCCTGGATCACTGAGAAGACAACCTGGAAGCCCTGTAGGGGAATAAAAAACCAAAAACCCTGCTTAGTGGCACAATGGCTTACTTAGGTGCAGTCCACTTGTTTCTCTGCCCAAAACTAATTTGTAATTGTGATGTGCTTGTTTTATAAAATGGGGGAAAGCAAAGGTGTCTTACCATCTAACTTCTGGATTTGACCATTTATTTAGGCTTTGGGAGCAGGATTTGGCCCCAAAATTACACAGGATAAACAAACAGCAACTGGGTGTATGAGAACTTAATTTAAATAATGAAATAATAATAAGAAAGAAATAATAGTAAATCTCTAAATTGGGGCCCTATTTATGTAATTGGTTCATTACCTAATTTGATTGAATTTAATAGCTGCATTAATATAATACTTTAAGTACTAGGTATTTATCTTTGATTTAATAAAAAATTGCTGTGTGATAATTTACTGTATTTTCCAGTTATCAACACTAATGTGGTAGGCAAATTAAAAAAAAAAAAGAAAGCAAACTCTTGAGCATTACAACTTGAATGGTTACCTGAGAAAAAGATAAAATTTATCCTGAAAAAATATTATCATTATATTTCATGAATACTTTTTCCTCCTTCATTTTAAATCATATATTTATATCTGACTCAGAAGCTTTTAAGGTCAAGCAACCAACCAAAATAAGTATGATCAAGCATTGAAATCAACTAAATCTACGTCAGACATTTAATTATATATCTACATGGGTTTTTTTGTCAAGAGAACTAAAATATCAAAAACTAGATGAATAATGTCTCTTAGTACTGTATGAATAAGAGACTAATAAATGACTGGAGTATATAACTGATGTAGAAACTATTGTAATTTCTGAATTGACAGCAGGTATAATGGCAAGAGCATGAACTCCTGTGAATCATTCTGCGTGTGAGGGGTAAAGCTCCATACTTTTTGCATGGAAATGGAATTTTCCATTTGTCTATTTCATGGAGAGAAGATTGTAACACGGACATTGTTACCTTCTGAAGCATGAAGGGAACACAGAAAGTCAGGGACTGCCTCTTGGGTGACTGGTGCCACTTGAGTCAGAGGGGGCATATGCCCCCCCCTCCCCCCAGCAGCCAGTCAGTGATGAGGGGGGGTCCCCCCATGGCCAATCTCACTGAATGGGAAGCGCAAGCAGCACTCCCAGAAGTGCCAGCAGTGCTTCACCTGGTGCCCCCACTCCAGGACTGGCACTCGCAGGGGCGGCATCATCGCCTAAGCGGGGAGTGCTGCCTGTCAGGGGGTGTACTTGCACCCACTACGCATCACCACTGGGCTGCCTAATGCTTAAATGATTCAAGTGCCACCACCAGCTCTGCTTCTGGGCCATTCTATTACAATGTTCCAAACACTATCACCATTTCCTTCTTGCTTTCTCTCCCTACTTTTTATGATACTACATTGCTATAGTCTGATTGATTGACTGGAAGAGATGTGGTTTTCTTTTTTTCTCCCAAAAATATTTTTCCTTTATCAGCCATTATTGGACCAAGGAGCTACTTCTCTATATTATTTTTTCTGAATGGCTTAGGCTTTAGCTTCTCCTTTGCAGTAGGAAAAGAGTTGACCTGGCAACATAAAGAGGCCTCAATGCAGATGAGAATCAAACTCTCTCTTCTTCAATGAAAATGACTTACATTTGTATTTGATTCACTTGCATTGGATTCACTAAGTCCTAAGATCTAATTTTACTTTTAAAATTAATTACCATGGCAGCCTCTACTATGTATTTCCTCACACAGGGAATTGCTTTTGAGAAGTATATTTCACAAAGAGTTAGGTGAGTTCTTATAGCTCTTAACAGTACTTCCAGAGAATTCAAACTTTTCTAAGAATTAGATGAGGTACTTTTAATGTATCAGCAAAAGGAACCTTAGGTTTTTTTTTTAAGTACTAGTGCTACCTAACTCAACTTAAATATTTGCTTAAAATACACTTGGAAAGACTAGTGCAAGCTGGGTGAAATATATTGTCAGCTGATGGGGTGTGTAGGGAGTCCATGCCATTGGGAGTCTCCTTAGCTGAGGAGGCTCACAGCAGGGCCAGTGTGTGGAATGCTACCCCTGCTGGAAGCCTCCTCAGCTCTAAGGTTTGCAGCAGTCAGAGCTGGTGCAAGAGGAGCCCAGGATTGTCCAGATTGGACTCCCCCTGCACTGGCAATAAGGAGTGATAGGATCTGATGTTCAGTCTCACAATCACACCTCCTACCATGCATGTGTGACATGGCAGGAAGCGTGATTGTGTGGATCACGCTTCAGATTCTATCATGCCTTCATCTGAACATCTAGGCTAGGGACAGAAGTCACACATAAACCGGTTTAAGTGATGAAAGACTGGTTTAAACCTGTAACAGAACATCAGTTCAGTGCACATTAAACCAGATTCAAAATGATCAAAACTGGTTTAAGATAACCCTGGTTGAATGTAGTATAAGACTTAACTGATTTGGGTCAAACCGGTTTATGGAACTTCTGTCCCAGGCTTAAGTTAAATCCTGGTTTAAGTTAAATCAGAGTACCCCATCATCCCAGCATGCTTTTCATCCTGGGCTGGATGCTCCAGAGAGCAAGGCTGGCTCTGCCCCTCTCCTTCCTAGCTGTAGCTTCGGCTGGCTAAGAAAGAGGTGGAGATTGCAGCTGGGAGACAGCAGCATCTGACTGGCTACCCCCTGCCCCACCCCTCACTTGCTGCTCACTGCTGAAAGAGGGATCCCAGTAGCATGGACCCCAACTGGCATCTGATCACAGTCATGCCACCCCCATGCTAGCTAATGCTGACAGGTGCCTGTGTGTGTGCATCTCCAATTTCACTGAAACAAAGGCAGACAGAACAGTGTCTGTTTAGGGCTTTTTGGAGCTAATTAACAGGTCAGCTGGTAATATCTCTCCATTTTTCCTTAAAAATGCTTTGCAAAAAGCTGTTTTAGAAGAGCTTGAACTAATGAGAGAGGCTTTGTTTTCTTGATGGGCTGATAAGTTTAGTATTCTGATAAAGCTCCCTGCTGGCTTGCTGAGAAGTGTGAGAAATGACCTGGTTTGCAATGAATGCAGTGCCTGTCAGTTTGCTGCAGACAGTATGAAGAAGCAGGGAGAGGGAGATTGAAAAGTTTAGTATCATCAACAGATGCAAGCAGTCCACACAAGCAGTTTTCCTCCACCCTTTGACTCAGAGTGCTAGCCAAGGGCTGGGGGCTGGCAACATTCCCTGCCCCTTGAAAAATTACCTGTAGGGAGAAAGCCTGACAAGGGCTCCTTCCCCCTGCCCCTCCAGGCACACCTGGCTGGGGACTATGCAGGCCAGTGTGGGAGTTTAAACCCCTCCCTAATTATAGCATCCTGCCAGGGCTGGGTCACAGCCCCCTTAGCTCAGCATTATGGAAGAAAAGGGAGGGCTCACTCTAGCACCCTCCAGCTTCTAGTCTGAGCCACTGCAGGCATGTACCTGCATTTCCTGAATCAAAAGTGAATGTCTATCCATTTGCAAATCAGTTCAATCTCTGCAGGTCAGACTAGCCTGAAAAGATTGAATCAATTCAGGCTCAGGCTTTTTGAATGTCTGTCCCTAGCCCTAGAGGTGCCCTTAAATTGTGTATGCATGTGTGGAGTGTGTGTGCATGTGCATGCACACCTGCAGGTGTCCTGCACAATACCACGTAGGGCAAAGGTGCAAGTAGTTTAAAGGACTCTCCAATCCTAGCATAATATGTAACAATATTAATTTATATAACTTCAAATAATTTGCATCCCCATATTTGCACTCTTTTTTTCTCTCTACACACTCCTTATAACCATGGCTTACAAACCTCCCAAAATGTAATATGCACCAAAAAAAAAGGTCTTGCTTGTTTTCATGAATACTAGCTGTTTTCCATCAGTGACAAATGTGTCATTTATTTGCTGGGAACAGACTCAAAACTATTGATGGGGAAACCTTGAAAGGCTCACAACTTTGGTTCAGGCAAGCATTCAGAACTTCAGATTGTTGCATGAATATTAATTGAATTTCTGAAGATTTTTGTGCTAACTTCCACAGACATTTGCTGGGTGACTAAACCTTTTCTCCAGAACAAGCCCCAGACCCTTCCTTGGAAACATTTAACAAACTTGCCCAATGTACACCCCCCTCTTCCAGCTCTTGCTGCCCTTAGCTTTCAGTATATGTTGTCAAATCAGGAAGCTTTATCAGTTAGCGTGCATTGTTTCCTTCAGAATCTTTGCACTTGACAACTTTTCTGGTGAAGTCTATGCAGCTTCTATGGTGCTCCTGAGAGTGTTGCAAAGAAGCACATCCTGCTCCCATTTCCCTCCTGCTTTGCACTTGTCACACCTTGGAAAAGAGATAGTGAAGCTGCCCTAAGGATACCCCATGCTGCTGAAGTTAAACACACCAGTGTTTGAGACCAGAAATAGAGGGTGCACCAAGTGTGGCTTCACTGCCTCATTTTTTGATTTGGCACACATCGGGCACGTCCAGACAAGTGTGCATGTGCTTGTTGCCCCGCCTCAAACCCCTTTCAGGTGGGGCAATGAGCACGTGTGGGAATGAAAAAATGTTCCCCACGCTGCATTCTGCAGCACGGAGAGAAAATTAGACCCCTGGATATCCAGGGGTCTAAAAAAATGAAATATAAAAAAGCAGGGCAGGCAACTGGAGGCTGGGTCCTCCATAGAGATGCTGTGGCTGCCAGAGTGTCTCTATGGTTGCCCCTCACCCTGGTGCTGAAACATGTGGCTGGCCAGGCCGTGTGTTTCAGCACCAGGGCTCCAGGGCCGGTGAGTAAGGGGTCAGGGAGGCTGGAGGAGGGGGGAAGGGACTGTGGGGGGGACCCCCAATGGCCCCACCCACTCCCCCAGCTCTCCCAACCCCCTGAGCCCCCTGAGCCCCCCAAGCCCTGCTGGGGCTGGCCCCTCCCCTTGCCAGCCCCTCCGAGGCCCCTCTTGCTGGGGCCAGCCCCTCCCCCCACAAGCCCCCCCCGGCCCTCTGCCCCCTGCC
>NW_005842072.1:225426-233532 GCF_000455745.1 Alligator sinensis | reverse complement strand
CAATTGGGGGCTGGAGTGGGGCATTTGGGCCTTGCGGGGGGGGGGATAGCCCCTACAGGGGCCATACGCCTTGTGTGGGGAATGAACCCCCTGTTGGGGGTCTGTACCCCTTGTGAGAGTGCTGTTCCCCCTGTTGGGGGTCTGAACCCCTTTTGGGGGGCTGAACCCCCTTTTGGGAGGGCCGAACCCCTTGTGTGGGGGACAAACCCCCTTTTGGGGGGCTGAATCCCCTGTTGGGGGGGTGTAGTCCTTGTGTGGGGGCTGAATCCCTTTTGTGGGGGCTGAACCCTTTGTGTGGGGGACCAACCCCTTGTCTGGGGGCCATCGCCTGGTGGGAGGGCAGCAAAATATGTATTCATGAATTCATGAAACCTGTATTTAGAGTTCACTTTATTATTATGATAAGAGACTTGCTTTAACACTGTAGATATATCAATAAAATATTGTCCAACTGATCACTGTCTGTCTCACTTGCTCTCTCTCTATGGTGGTCTTTTGTTTTACTTGTGGAGGAACATGGATTTGGGAGTATTTTAGAGAGTGATTTGGGGATTTTTTTTTTATCAGGGATTTTTCAGTTTTCCAATAGGGAACACCAGAATTCCTGCTAGAGAGGCCAGTGGCAGGACCCTGCCTGCTCAGAGCTGGCACCTTGGACCCATCTGGCTGTGGCTGACCTTCTGGCCAAATGGGGCCAGGAGAACATGCTTTGACAGTTCAAAGCAGGCTACCACACCTGTCTGTGGCTGACCTCCTGGCCAAATGGGGCCAGGAGGACATGCTTTGACAGTTCAAAGCAGGCCACCACATCCAGAACATCTTCCGGAAGATAGCTGCCCAGATAGCCAGGCAGGGGGCATAAATGGCAGTAGTGCCGCACAGAGTAGTGCCAACCCTGCAACCGCAGTCCACTGGCAGCTGGCCCAGAAGGGCAGATGCCTCTACTGGCTGTGCAGTCCCCATCCGAGTCTGGCAGGTGCACAGCAGGTCACAGCCAGGCAGCAGCCCCCACTGCAGGACTGCTGCAGTGGAAAAAGGGTGCAGGGAACTCTCAGGGCTGCTTCAGCAGTCCAGCTGGCACAAGGGCTGGGCCCCAGAAGCACCTAAGAACTAGTAGCCCTGAGCTACTTGCCAGGGTGGCTTTTTATACTGCTGGGGCCAGGACAGGGCAGCATTTTACACTGCTAGGGACAGCACAGGTGCTGGCCCCGGGCTCTAGCTCCCCCTGGCTGAAAATCTGGGAGGAGCCAGGCAGGGTTGTTTTGCCCCTAGTGCCACAATTTGCTCCACAACAAAGTGCATGTCCGAGCACGTGCACTGAGGCAAAAAGCCCCAGCTCAAATTTGCACCGCTTCTATTTGAACTGTTGCAAGCGCACGTGCTTGCATGTGTGGATGCGCCCATAGAATGTGTACACGTTATTGGGGAGGACGGGCAGGAAAGGACGGAGATGGCAGCACATCTTGGCAGCAATCTCTGGAGCTCTGAGGAAGCAGTAGTAGACATATACTGTTTGATGACTTCTGAAGCCTCCGGCTCACATGATATTGACAGCTTCTGACTACATTCTTTTCCTCTCTGAGCTCTTTTTTCCACTTGCCATATTCCTAAACCCTGGCTGTCCTCTTACACACAGGCATGTTAGCTACAGCATGGTATGATATGAAGTCATTTGGTACTATTGATGTCTAAAGTAGGTGTGTTGCCTTTCAGCCAGGTGCTTACCTACTGAGTTTGCTTGTTATCTATATTGTGAAACTTCATGCGTATTATTGTCTCTAATATGGAGAAATACACTTAATTCTACATGGATAATGAACGGGGCATGCTGTTGATTCTTGATACCTCTCTTAAGGTGAAACAGGTTATATATCACCTCTAATTATGGTAAAATTTGGTAGTAATTAATTTTTTTACATATAGTCATTTAAATATGTTAACCTTAAATTCTACGTTTTTAACTAAGGCAGTTGAAAATAAATTCAATGACTAAGCTATCCACAGTATGTAATATGTCTTTAGAAAACTTTCTATTTTAACTTTTAAAGCAAACTTAGCAATAAAGTTAGTGGTATTTATCTGATGCATGCATTTTTTCACAGCATCCCTGGTGCAGTAGTAACATAGTGACATTTTTATTGTATGTGCATGCTATTTGACATGTAGCTGAGTATGAAAGATTAGCTGTAATTTGTATAATGCTTCTCTTACTTAATGGTGATAAAATAAAGATAGAGACAGAATCAATATAGCATTTTTTGTCTTCATGAAAGGGCCTGTTAGGAACTTTATTTTAAATGCAAAAAGCAAGAGGAAGTTCAATACTCTGGTCATTTGGAAACAATATATTTACTTCACTTATGCATGCTGTATCAGCTAGGGCATTGGTGTCAAGTCATATCAAGCAGATGTAATCTGTAGAAGTACCTTTCAAACAGCAGCAGGTATTATGATTTTATATGCCCTAGATTCTCAAAATCTTGGCTTAACAATTGAAAACGTGAGCCCTGTTAGATACATTCTGACCCTTGACCCCTTCTCATATAAGACATTAGAGAAATGACAGCACAAATTTTTCTTATCGTCAGCCTGCATGCAGGAGATAACTCAAACCATGTGACAGCTATAAAATGAGAAAGATTTGGGGCATGTGGCTACAAAAAGTGTGTTTTTGTTTTCATGCTTTTATGACTTGTTTTTTTCCATGGAAAATAAAATGCTACTTTTTGCCAAGGTATATAGGTAAAGGCAATGCAAATTTTACTACTGAATTTTTAACACAAGTGAAAGAAATGAATTGCTGATAATGCAGTAACAAGACAGTAGTGAACTTTGACTGTTTCAGACATTTCCAAATATTTGCATTGTATAAATCAGACAGTCAGCTGTTAGAGAAATTATCACTGTTTATAATTTAAGAACACTTGTGCTCCTCAGGTACTCAGGATAAAATTAAATATGAAGTTAGTGTCACACCAAATAATCATGGAATTCTAAATAGCAGCTGTCCAGTAAGATCTGATTCAGGCAATCATTTTGAATGACTTTTTGGTGTTTGATTACTTACGCATCAAAATGTCGGGCACAAAAGACATCATTACAATTCTGAGAGATGGAGGACTGTATTGGGAAGGAAACAGAGGCTGAGATAGCTCTAAGGTAATTATCAAGTCTCTGCTAAGCTGATACCTGATCTCATGCAGGACTTTTTCCCCAAATTGCCTTCCATGTCTTGTTGGAATAAAACTAGTTAAAGGAGGGGCTCAGTGTTGTGATCCAAATGCCCTGGCTGGGGTTATTCATGGTTCAGATGTGGTCAACTTGGGGCTCTGCCTCCTCTACATCCTGTCCACTTGCCAACTATGTGCATTGGTACTTACTGCCAACTGCAGCTGCTTCCAACCTCTGGACCCGTTCATCCACCACCAACTGGAATTCGACAATCAGGTTATCTGATGGGCTGTTTCTGGGTGCACTGAGTCGTACCTGGTGACCTTTCCACCATGTGGCTTTAATCTACTCTGAGGGTTTCATGACCTGTCTCATACCTTCCCTGGAAGGCGTCCTCCCTAGTTGACCCACTGGTCTTAGCAGACTGACCAAAATATTTTAAAAAATCAACAAAAGCAAACGGTGCAAAAGCAAGAAAGCAAACAAGAAAAGGCTGGCTATAAAAAGTCTCAGTCAGCTCCCTGTAGGTATACCCCTACTCTGTCTCCCTACTGAGAAGGTTCTGAGGGAACTAGCCCTGAGATAGGGAAGACTCAGGGAGCTCCTACCTGGCTCCCTATGTTAAATCCAATGGGGGCCCAGTGTTTCTGGCATCTCCTACCCACCTTGGCATCCCAAGGCTTCCCCATACCCAGGCTCAGCCTGCCCAGTGTCGGGACTCTCCTCTTTTCCTTTGGCACTATCCATGCCTTTTAAAACTCCCACGGTGGTGCCTGCAGCTAATGTCATCAGCCGGGCATGGCTGAGCTTTATTGACAAAGAGGCACCGAGCATTGCTCCGGTTCCAGCTTTCTCTGTCTCCCCAGTAAGTGGTCCCTTTCTCTTGGCCTTTATGCCCGGTCCTCATGACCACAATAATGGACAAACAAATGTTTTAACCCCGGTAAAATGAGGTGCTCCAAGTTCAAAAAAGCACATGAGCATGAGGGGACCCTTAAAATTGAAGTAGCCCCAAAACATCATTGGAAAATTTACCTGTAGATTAATCAAGGCTAATCTTTTGAATTTTCAGAGGTAGCAGGTCAGCTTGTATGTGGCCCCTTCTAAATAAGCCAATTTTTCCACAAAACTGCTTTCCTAATTGCACTGTACCATCCCAGGAGAAGCCACTCTGGTCACCTTCCTGCCCTCTCCTGCTTTGAAGTCATAATGTCCAGATGTCACCTCCTACTTTGGAACATGGCCATATTCTGTCCTTCTTAAATATTCCAAGGATTAGGGCTTTGTAAATCTATCAATATATTTCTGTCTACAAACTACACAGTCTCTCTGTGCCTTGTAGAGGATGTTGGCTGCTGCCCAATGATCCAACAGTTGGAGATGCCTGGAGGTTCTTAACCTCATTGCACTCTGGAGAGAAGTAAAGTTATAGCGGGACCTGAAAAGAAACCATCAGAATACCGATTTGTATGAAGAGAGTGACCTCCAGATTGTATGAAGGGGCCATTAGCATGATGCTGTGCAGTGCCAGTGCAAGGTAAAAGACCTCAGCAGTACGAGTGTGCTGAAGATGGCAACCACTACTTGTATGTTACTTGTGCCACAGCTTTTTGTACAAAGAGCAAAACTATGTCTTGTCTACTGAAGCAAATACTGAGCTACATTTCATAGCGGGCACTGGGACTGATCTTGATAAGACCTTCATTAGTGACATGCAGACTCTAAGGGTGAAGAGATCCTCAAGAAATGGTATTATCAGGCTGCGGCCTTGAACTTGGGGCTTCAGCCTGCCTGGTGCTGTCATTCATCCCAGTGTGTGTTAGCTCCTCCTCTGAGTATTGGGGCAGACGTGGGTCCTGAAAGCTGAACAGAGGAGAACATATAGTTTAAGCAATAAATATGGGGTTCCATGCTGGCTGTTCTGGCCAGGCAACCAGTGAGGTGAATGTTGATTAACAAAGCCTCTGTACATGGCCTCTTCCTACATTGTTGACACTTCCCTCCACCCACCCGACTCCACCCCTCCCCCCTGCCATCCACCTCAGCATGGCAAAGATTCACTTGCCGTTTATACTGAAGCCATCAAAGAATGCTTCATTTTGAGAGTAATGGCACACAGGTGTTGGGGCTTACAACCACAGATACTCTACGGCAGTCAGGGAGCATCCTGTGAGGATCCTGTGAGGATCCTGTGCATCCTGAGGGACAAGACGCCTCAACAAATCTAGCCTCCATGATGACTTGATGCATAAAAATATATAGCAGCCTGAGGGTTTACCCCTAGCATACAGGCAGGCACATTCATGCACTTTCCTCAAAGTAGGCAATCAGATCTTCCTGAATGTGCCGACTGGTTGTCATGGATGGTTAGCTGCATTTTAGCTGCTCAAACCACTAGGCCAGCCATTCCACCTCTGCCACCCAAGGCTCACCCTTGCTTTCACAGATCTTGTGCAAGACAGCAGTCAACCAAAATCCCCAGCAGGTCTGCTAAATGCTGTATAACAAAATTTTCTATCTCAGCCTTTGGTGCTGGCCTAGCCATAACATGATGTTGAATTTCTGATTAGTGTAGTCGAAGAGTTTTAAGGAAGTGCATACTTGGTAGTGTGAAACCAGATGCATCATTACAATGTGAGGCTGATTGATGTGCAACACATGAAGGAATACAAAACAAAATGGAGCAGCTCAATGCAAAAGGAAATGTTCAGGCAAATCTTCAGATTTTTCTTACAGTTGACCCATAGGAGTTGAATTTGGAGACTTTGGGGCACCCTCCTTCACATGAGCCATGTGCCTTGGTAGGCATTCCACAATATATGTAGGAATACAAGACCGTAAAAGACCTGGGGATATCAGTCTCTGTTGCTTTTGGGGCATCTCATGGCAAGCTCTGCCCTGTGTGAACACTCAAATTGGTGACTTGGTGAGTCATGCGCGGCATGCTATGTTACAAACTGACCCTTTGTGTGGACCAAGCTTATCTTGTCAAGGCTCACCCACTATTTGTCTATGTCCTCATTTCTATAGCCAACATGTTTCAACCTTGACTTGAGGGGACCACGGCCAGTAGTGAGAAGTGTTCTGCCTCCATTTAAAAAAAATCTTTAGTCTCTGTGGAAAAGATCAGCAAAATGTATCATTAATGCATCATTAATGGTTGTTTTAATGAGGCACTAATAACCTCTCACAGGTCTGCCACTTGTGAACGCTGGCTAAGAAATACCTTTTCAGATAATGGATATTATTTGGTTAATCCCCAATTCAGGTTTAAATTTTAAAGTTTAAAACTCAACCCTTTGAAATTTTAGCTTTCATCTTAACAGCATGATGCACTTGGTGCTTGTATGATGGAAATGTATAACATATATTTGCCATCTTCTGTTACCAAGATTTCACTCAGGGCTAGGGGCATGGTTGGTTTTTCAAAGGACTTTACATCTAAAAGGCTTTAACCCAATTATTTTTCCATTAACAGGCATGCCCTTTAGCAGTATGAGCCTTAAGTAACCTATTAATGAACTTTATTATTCTGTTGCATTCTAAGCGCATTACTGTTCCAGCATCAGATCTCCAATTTTGCTAAAAGAACCATTGTTAATACCACAAAATAGATGTATCCTTTGCCACTTCTTTGCTATATATTAATTTAAGCGAGTTAAACTTATTATGAAGTGTTTATTTAGAATTTCTCAGATTTAATTACCAATAGGTTCTGACTTTTATGGATTATTGTTTTAAAGTGTAATAATTTACATAGCTTGGATGCAGAAATCTTAGCATATGAATTGTTCAAAAAGTCATTATGTTTGTTCTTTCTGCATCAGTGTAACAGGCAGTCTATCACTATAAGAGAGAACAGTCAGCCCTGTTGAGAAATCCCAACTGCAGGGCAGGTATGGAACATCCTTCTCAGAGTTTTAAAAAGCTCCAAGAATAGTAAGCAAAGGACAAGGAAGCAAGCTGTAAGCAGAACATCTTGATACAAAAAGGATGCTGTACTGGGGCCAAAGCCAAAGACCTTCCTTCCTAGTGCCTGGGACAGGGCAGAAGGGTTGGTTTTGCTTGCTTGCTTGTTGCTATATTTTAGTTTGGATGACTGGCTGAGGAATTCCTCAGGGAGCAAAACCCACTTGCAGAAGCAGCAAGCTAGCTTGAGATCCATTAAATCACATGGTATTGATTCTATCTCCCGATTGGATGATCTCATATTTACACACAGAAAGATTCACCCCTTTGTTCACATATTAGCTGTGTGAACAGATTTACTGTTATTGATTGGCTTTCTATAATAGTCATAAGAACAATTCAGAGTTGTAAATGCTCTTACCCATAAGCCTGTAAATATTTATTTTTTACTTGCATTAGGCTATCTTTTATTTTTTGTGAGCATTCTTACAAATAAAGTAAGGCTTGTCTGGAATGCAGCAATGAAAAAGAGAAAGTTTCTTTGCATGATTATTGTTTAAATGTATTTTTCTTCTAATTGCACAGCACTAATGGTGGGCATTAGCCCTGTGTGTAGTGGCCAGTATTCACTTCGGGCTTGGCCAACTTGGGGGACCATGATTCAATTTGGTGATTCCAATCACTGTCCCAAATCGATTCAGCTGAATCTGATTCAGAGATTCAGGTGCTGCCGAATCTCCAAATCTCTGAATCAGCCAGGTCCATCCCCCCCAGCCCAGCAATGGCTGCCCCACTTGCCCCAGCTCCCAGCTCTTTGAAAAGAAAAAGCCCTGGCTCAGCGGGTGCTGCCAGGAGGGGAGGATACCTGCTGTCCCCCACTGCCCCATGCTGTGTGGGGGGCTATGAACAAGCCCCCCGACATCCCCTCGCTCCCCCAGCCCCCCCACAGGTGCCTCGCCCAGGCCAGCTCTGGCCCTTTAAGAAAAAAACAAAACAAAAAAACCCCCTAGACTCACAATTCCTGCT
>NW_005842072.1:218484-225412 GCF_000455745.1 Alligator sinensis | reverse complement strand
CTGGGGGGGCAATCCCCGCTGCCCCTCATTGCCCCATGCCATGTGGAGGGCTCTGCATGAGCCCCCTGAGGCCCCAAAGCCACTGCAGGAGTGGTGAGTCCTGGGGTTTTTCTCTGGGTTTTTTTTTCTTAAAGGGCTGGAGCTGGCCTGGCCGCCTCTCCTGCATCTGGAGTGAGGGTGGGGGAGAGATGACAGATGCATCGTTGAAATCTGCATCATTTCAAACTAAACTACACCCAGATGTAGCTTAGTTTGCAACAATGTAGTCATTTTAAACTCCCCAAACTGGCGTATGTGTAATGTGCAATGCCAGTAAGCCACAGAAATTACATTTTTGTCATGTGTACATGGTGACAACCATCACATGTCCAAGCACCCAGAGATTTCAAATAGGAATCCATGATGTTAAAAACATTCTGACCCAATGTGGTCTTTCTGTTCTCCTTTCAACAGAAGAATTGGTCTAGTATTTTTCTGTAGTCAAAAAGAGCAAAAACTAAGAGCTGGCATTTTCTGAGGGGTGCCTTATTTCTAAAAAACACGAAAACCACTGACTTAAGGGAATGATGAATTCTGACATCTCAGAAAAGTTGTTGTGATATTCTGCAGTAGAGCAATAAAAAAATAGACTAAGGGACAAAAGAGGAGACTGAATCTATCATGTGCTGTTACAAAAAGAGAATGTGTGCATTACTGAAATTTTATCATATTATATGATGGCTACAGTCTTGTACTCTTCTAAAATACATATTCATAGCTGAGTCTGCTTGTCATTTAGCAAAGAAACAAAAGCACTAGAAATCAATGGAGCATCTCTCTGCACTTCCCTGGGCCATTTCATCCAGTTCAGATGGATCTGACACTGAGTACATGACTCTCTCTTTTAAAGTTAATTAGTTTCCTTGCAGTATGATAATCTAGTCCAAAGTAGGAATAGTCATGACCTGTTCCTTCAACATTATAAACCCATATTCACAATGAGTGATTATTTGGAACCCTAACAATACCTTATTTATGAATATGGCAGGCTTACCTGTCCTTTTAGATAGTGCTGTGTTACAGTCACTTTGCTGGACTGTTACCAAAAATACTAGGTGCCAAATGATCATAGATTTTTTCACGTGACGTTGACACATGGAAGATGCTATCCTCTCCGTGCGTCACTGTTCCCTTTATGACTGCTGTGAAGTACTGGTACTACTTGCCTTGTTCCAAACTGAATATTTATCTGTCAAGAAACAGAATGAGTGGCGTGAGTAATATAGATAAGAGAGAGGGTATATGGATCCTCATACCTATGAACATGACAAGTTGAATTGCAGTTGTCTAATTCAAAAAGTTTGAACACAGCTAGTTTGTATGAAAAGAAATTAACAGTGAGTATTTGTATTTATATAAGAGACCTGTCTGGAAATTATCCTAGGTGAATGTAAGTTCCTAGCAGGCAGTAGTTCCAGATCTAAAATACTAAGAACTGAGTTTGATTCATTCAATGGGATTTGTACTTGATATATTGCAAACAAAGCTTGTTTTCCTAAGTAAACTTAACGTGCTATATAACAGGATACTATCCGTTCAGGAAACAAACAGAAAGACTTTAGTCATTTAAATTCTGCCTTCTGATAATCTGCCTTCTGAATGCATAATTATAAAATGTTATTTAAAAGAATAAAAAGAAATTAATAGTTAATTGATGTAAACTGTTAAAAGAAACCATTTTGAATCAGATCTTGTAAAGACCATGTTGCCAAAACTCAAGCAAATGAAAAGAAGGAGAATACACTTCTTTTCTCCTGAAAATATGATTAACTTTTGAAGTATTTGTCAGGCTACATCTGTGATCCCATCATTATTTATTATTATCCATGTTCTCCATAAGAAAGCAAATTGACTTGGCTAGCATCATTTCTGGCCCACTTTGACAAACCAAAAGGGCAGAGTATATATTTATAACTGGGTCAACTAGGGGCCTTTAGCATCAGTCCAGAGTGAGGCTTGAATTCTTTAGAGTCATAGAATGATGCTTAAAATACTTTGCCTGTATCCCATTCAACCTGAGTACAAACGGGTAATTGCTCCTTTACATGTAACCTAAAAAGGCAAAATGGAAGTCAATTTAAACCTAAGTTTAAGAACTATTTTAAACCTAAGTTTTTGTTCTAAATTACAGTTCAAACTGTGGAAATAGCTCAGAAAGAAGTTTGACTTCACCTCTTTACTTTCCCTCCCCCATCTCTAAATTTCTTATTGTTTCCAATAATATGCTAGCTTGCCCCATTTTGTGACATGGCAAAATCCGACTGTATTGGTTAAAATGAGATGCATTGTATTTGAGCTGTTGCATGTACAATACAGGAAGTGAACCTTGGAAGTGAAAGAAGAACTCTATGGCTAGAGACAGACATTCAAAAAGTCTGAGCCTGAATTAATTCAATCTTTGCAGCTTAGTCTAGCCTGGCTAGGTTAAATCACTTTGTAACTGCACAGACATCCCAGACATGCAGGCACATACATGCAGTGGCTCAGCTAGAAGCTGGGGGGAGCTAGAGCAGTCCTCCCTTCCCTTGTACAGTGCTGAGCTGAGGGGGGGTGGGGGCGTGGCCAGGCCCTGGCAGGATGCTCTGATTATCCCAGAGGGAACTGATAACAGTATTTGTCACCCCCAACTCAGTGTTTATCACCCCATTAAGAAAACAATAGAGGGACATTACCAGCTATCTGTTGATTCTACCTGTTGATTCAGTATGGACTGTAGCCAGCATGTGGTCTGCAAGCTAATATACAGACACCTCCACAAGGCAGAGGGGAGGGGAGAATTCCTGCTTAGCAGGGAGTGGTGCAGGGGAGGGGGAGAGCAAACAGCTCTTCTTAAACAGCTCTTCCAAGGAAGGACATTAAGCTACCTGTTGATTAGCCTGCCTTGGTCATCTTCCACAGCACAGACTGTAGCCAGCATGCAGTCTGCTAGCTAATGTTGAGATGTCTGCATAAGACAGAGGGGAGGGGGGAATAATCCATGCTTACCAGGGAGAAGCCAGGCAGACGCTGCTGTGCCTGCAAGTCTCTGCTGAGCTGCAGCCAGGGAGCAGAAGGTAGGGGCCAGCCTTGCTGTGGAGCAGAGAGCCCCACCCAGGCCAGAGAGTATGCCAAGATGCTTTGGGTGTCTGGTTTATCTTAAACCAGCAAGGGGTCTGGGACAGCATTGCACAAACTGGTTTGACCCAAATCAGTTAAGTCTGATACTACATTCAACCAGTTTTATCTCAAACCAGTTTCAGACATTTTGAAACTGGTTTATAGGCACTGAACATCTGTTCTGTTACAGGTTTAAACCAGTTTCTGATCATTTAAACTAGTTTATGTGTAATGTCTGTCCCTAGCCTTTGAGGACAGAAGAATTTTACAAAGAAACACATATACCGAATGTCTTGCCCCACTCTCCAGTTAATAGGTGACAGTCAGGGTTTATATCTGTGCTTAATTGCATATTGTCATTGCAATTTGTCTTGTAATTAATACTGTGTAATATCAGTGGAGGATGAATTACATCTTACCTTGCACATATGAGCAATATCAAGGTTTGATTGGAGTGTCTACTGCTCTCAAAGTCAGAGGAGCAAACTTTTTATTTGTTCACTATACAGCCAGAAAAATAGACACCTTGTTTGCTTGACAAAAATAATCTGAATAGTGATTACACGAGATGCAGACTGCTCAGTAGTTTGTTACAACTGTGCAGTAGCTCATTACTACTGTAAAGTATCTTGTTACTACTGTACAGTGTCATGTGGCACAAAGCATGACATGACACTACTGCACAATAGTAATGAGATACTGTCCAGTCAGTGTCACCAGAAAGCCATTCGGGGATGCAACTATGCAGGATCTCCGGTTACTGCATAGTCAACCTCTTGTGTCGACGTGGCCGCTGTCTAATATTTCTTACATCTGAAACACTAAATTCAGAATCAATTCTAAGAATCTAGAGATAATACATATGGAAGTATTTACCCTATTTATTTGAATAGAGGGTGTATTTACTCAACTAGAAGACAAGGCTTCCCCCCCCCCCCCCCCCCGCAGTCAGCATGGAGAAAAAAGACCATCTTATATTCACAAACAAGGAAATCTCTTTAAATAATTGTCTATCATTAAACTTCTACCAAAAGCAGCATGTGCTCAGTAATAAAAAAAAACAACTAGAAAGTTGATTAAAAGCAGCCATCACTGAGCATGACTATAAACAAATGGTCCATATTGGGCAATCATGCCGATGGGAACTTATCCCAATAGGTTACAGCAGCTCATCTGGATAAGATATATGGTAGTACTCACTGAGGTCAGTCCCCCTCAGCACTGACTTTTATTCTAGTCATGGTGAGCCACTGCATTGAATATATTTTTACTTCCTTTTCACTCCCACAGCTGAACTGCACTTTTCATTCCCATTCCCAATTATTCCTGTATCTTCACCAGCCTTAAATGTCTGGAAAATAAAGAATCCTTCTGTTGCCCCCTATCTCAGCCTGTCACTTATGGTTAGAATCCCTCCGCCCCTCACCCCCCCACCACTCTATGATGTGAAGCTGGACCAGGCTGCCCTGTGCTTCATCTGCATATAACTTTTTGGAGAATCCCAGGACTTGCAACAAGAACACCAAGTTCCAGTCATAAATGTGCGGCTATTTAACACATGGATCCTATGTGAGGGGTACATGGAGTACATACACATAAGGAGCAGTGCTAAGCAGTGAGATCACCGCGGGTTGCAACTCTTTTGACTCTGGTGGGGCCCAGCCCAATAAACTAGGTAGTAAATAATGTGCTTTTTGGCTTTGGGCTAATATCATGCATCGTTTGTAATTTATATAAGTTGGTACAAAAGTGCTGCTTAAAAGTGTGTTTATGGAGTACCTGAACTAAAACTTGTAGTAGTTTCAGAAGAAGGTAAAATGCATTAATTCTGAATGAGCTAAATTGCTACAGGCATGTTTATTGCAAAGTTAATGTTTTCAAATATTCCCTTCATGTCCATGTGTTCAGGAAAAGAAGGGTCTGACAGTAAGTGGGAGGTAGAAGGGGCTAGAGAGGGAAGAAGTTGAGGGGGATAGAGGCCAAGGGGGCCATCTGACCACTTCTGCCTCTGCATTTATTTTACCTGCTATAGCAGTGGGAAGGGGAGGCAACGCTTCAGTAATTAGATTCTATACCAGGAAAGTTATAACACATTTATAATTTTTCCATGAATAGAATATAATTATTGGCGGGGTTGTTTTATACTCTGAGTTATCTTCTATTTGAATGAATATGGTACACGCTTGTTATATAACATCCTTGATGAATAGTCACAAAACACTCAAATGCATTTGTAGAAATATACATATTCTGAGAAATTACGATATAGTGATCTTGCAAGAGATTATGAATAATTTGTTGCAAAACATCTACAAAACTATGTATAGCGCTAGAATGTAATTGATGTCAATGAAAATGTACAGATCAAATCTGTAAGTTTTAAAATATAAGCATTCCCAAAAAGAAATAAAAAAGTTTCCTTGAGTGTTATTCTGTTACAGAAAAAAATGATGACACAACAATCATTCTGCCTTTAGGGAAACTCATTGAGTTTGCAGCAACTCTGTATGGTTGCAGATAAACAAGTTAAAAAGGGAGCTTCTGATCTACTGGAAATTGTAACATTTGAGAATACCATCCTCCTTCTTCCATCAGTTCCCCGCCAGATTTGGAATTAGAACCAATATTGACCACTACATTTTCCAAGAAATGCTGTCTTGACGTAGAGTGTATTATATTATATGTAATTCTAATTTTAATTTATATTTTTTAAAATACTGATGTAATAACCAATTTCTCTTACATCAAATAATTTAATTAATTATTGGTATTCTAATTGGTAATTGGCATTTGGTATTGTATCTAGTTTTGTTTTAGTAATTGATATTAGTATTAGTATTTTGGCTGGTCATTTATATTCTAATTGATATATAAAATAGCTCAGAATGTAAAATGAAACTTCTGTTCTGATGAAGTTGAATTCCATCCCCCCACCCAAGAAAAATTTGTGAGACCATGCTGATTTCCACAAAATATGTAGTTCCAAGGAATTTGTGTTTTCTACCAGAGAAGTGTTCCATCAAAATGTTATGACCTCTTCTAGTTGTCGAAGTATGCTCATATGTTTCATTTCAGCATCTGGGTTATCATTTTTTTTTATTTTCAGTCCTTCATTATTTAAAAAAAATGGCATTTCTCTCTATACTTTTAAAATTACATCAGTCTAAAATTCAAACCATTCAAATTAAGTCTACTAGTTGCAAAAACATAGGAATTCAAGGAAAATGGTAAACAAACAAACAAGATCAAGTAATGCATTAAGAAACACAAAAGCAGACAACCCAGTTGAGAACTTGGAATGACAACAAATGACACTGATTGCAGCATGCTGGGAGAGCTGAAGGGAAATGTATTATCTCACAGATTGTTAGGCTTTCTGAATGACCTGGCAAAAATATAAATATACAGGACCAGCATAAATATACAAAACAACCAATTTTTGTATAAGAGTGGTGGAAATAGTCAGTTTGTTATATCAAATGACTAGAAATATCAATACAGGGCTACAGGAGGATGTGCATAGTCTACAGAGCAGCAGGCTTGTATGGGTTAATAAAGGACTTAATTATCTCCCCTAACTAGAAACAGCTGTTAATAAAAGACTGCATCCATGGTAGGATGTGGGTGGCAGGTGGAGAGTGGCTGGAGATAAATTGTGGGAAAAGAAATGTGGAGGAGAAACTGCGCAGCAGGAAAGCTGTAAGGAAAACAGGGAGTAGCTCAGGGAAGCAATGAGGCCTAGGAAAAACCAATCCTCTGCTTCTTGATACAGGGTGCCTCAGTTGTAATTGGG
>NW_005842072.1:210079-218474 GCF_000455745.1 Alligator sinensis | reverse complement strand
GTAGGCGGGTCTGGGTTTTATCTTTTTACCGGCTGCAGGAGAGGAATTGATGACTGTGGAAGCAAAAGAAGCTAGGATTAGTGAGCCAGATACTAGGGTGAGGTCCTGAGGCAAATAAAGCCTTCTGGACTTTAGGGAGTGGCTTTGAAATTTGTTACCCTGAGAGGAGCGAGCCCCTAAATTCTATAGACAGAAGGACTTAAGGATAACAAGAGGCCTTCTGTGTGACAGATATGGCCACAAGGAGGGTGCTACAGAAACTGAATAGAACTCTTTGGTAAGCAGGGATCCTGGTTTTCTCTGATTAAAAAAAAAATCCCCATTTTTGGATTTAAAAAAAGTAACCCAAAATCCACATTTTTCCATTATCAAAATGAAACACCGCTATATAGATATAAATATATTGGTTGTGTTTCATTTTAATCACAGAAAAATGTGGATTTGGGGTTATTTTTTTTAATCTGAAAATTGGGGATATTTTTTATCAGAAAAAACAGGATCCCTGTTGATAAGGACTTTTTAATGCAAAACATGGGCTTTTTTATTTTTTAAAGTGCCAGCTACTACTGTACCAAACCCCACAACCTCAGGAACTGGCACAAGAAGACAAAAAGAGAAGTTCCCACTTTCATATAGAAAATGCTAGGGGGTAGGGTCACAAGCCAATGGGCTAAGGAGAAAGGAATAGGTACAGGTAAATAAACATTAACATCAAGGTGCATGTACTTAGGAGGTAGGTAACAGGTAATAAGCAGTGACAGCATGGTGAATTCACTCAAGAACAGGTAACAAGTAGTGAGCACTAATATCATGGTATATAGACTGAAGAAACCTTTAACCCTCCTATACCTCTGGAGATGCTTCAAACCACCATCTGGTTCTGAGAGCGCTCAGTTGCCATCTGCATATGCTTCCACATCTGAGTCCTGCTGCTGCAGTCTGCAGTACTCCTCTGCGATCTCTGGGCATGCATTTCCCTTTGCCGCTGTCCCTCTGCCACTGCATCTTCCTTCCTCTAACCTTGCCTCTACACCCCCCAGTGTCTCTGGTGCTTGTACTCTACATACAGTCAGCACAGTTCTGTAAAACTGTTTCCCCCAGGGACTCCTGGGAGTTGCAGTCCAAATACAGTCAACAAGGCTGCTCCCCCTGTTCTTTGACATTCATATTAAAGTGCATTACATTTAGTTC
This sequence comes from Alligator sinensis, assembly GCF_000455745.1. Taxonomy (NCBI): domain Eukaryota; kingdom Metazoa; phylum Chordata; order Crocodylia; family Alligatoridae; genus Alligator; species Alligator sinensis. The sequence goes on along the minus strand of NW_005842072.1, from coordinate 217,283 downwards.
ACACAGGCCACGTCTACATGAGACGCTGACTACATAGTAACTGGAGTTACTGCATAGTCACACTGAGGAACGGCTGTTTTGTGATGCTGATTGTGCAGTAGCTCATGACTACTGTGCAGTAGTGTCACATCATGCTTCCTGCCATCTAACACTACTGTGCAGTAGTCATGGTCTACTACGCAGTCAGCATCTCACATAGATGTGGCTACAGTGTATTACACTGATTTAGATTTTCGGTATATGTCTATACTATGCACTGCAGTGCAGAGCAGCAATGAATGAGCCAGCTGTAAATGAGCTAGTTTAGATACCAGAAACAGCTCAGCTGCCTTCTTGGCAGGGTGAATTTGCCCATGCAGAGTTCTGTACTGGAGCTAGACTGCCAGCTGGAGTATCTCTATGCTCAACTGCAGACTGCAATGTGGACATATGCAGATGTGCATCAATTAAACAGGAGCACTTAACTTTTGTTGTAAGAGCTCCTTGACAATTATTACATGGACAAGCATAAGATAGACCACTCAAATTTCTCCAGAGCAGCCAATAAATATTTCAGATACAGATGTATGGACCAGAATTCTTTCAAATTGCTCAGCAGAACTCTTCTTTCTGCTCACAGCTAGGAAAAACAAGTGTGCCTTACATCTATACATCTGCCTTCTAGATTACATGACTTTGAAGGCATTGCCCTATGTCTCTACAGCAGTGGTTCTCAAGAAAACAGACTATTTTGAATACCATGGATTCCTATTTGAAACCTGGGCTTATTTTATAAATCATGTTTTTGTGCCTAAAAGTGTTAGCATTGTGTTACATTCCTGAAGAGATCTAAAGGTGCCCTGGCTGAGAATCACTTCAGGCATTGTAGGGACTTTTCAATTATGCTGAGCTGACTCAATTAAATAATCTGCCCTTTTGTATTTTGTATCAAGTCGCTATTAGCTCTTAGTCTGGATGCAGCTATACCACTATAAAGATGGCTATACGTGATATCCAGGGATCTGGGTTTTCTGTTCACTGCAGGAAAACACGGAAAAATATGGATTTTCTCCTTTAACAGAGAAAATACTGATTTTTCTCTTTTAAAAGGGAAAATCCGTGATTTTCCCCTTTAAAAGAGAAAAGCACGGGAAACCTCTTTGCAGGCTGGCCAGGTTCCAGCCTGCAAGAGGCAGTTTGGGGCTGTGTGGAGCAGGAGGAGGGTGATTGGAGGCAGGGGGCACCATGTGTATGTGCATGAGCACATGCATGTGGCAATCAGGCAACCATGGGGAACAGCTCCTGCAGCTCCATCCAGGTAAGTCTACGGGGGCAGGGGTTGCAGGGGAGAGGGCACAGGCCACGTGTTTGGGAGTGGGGGGCACAGGCCATGTCAGGGAGGGGGAAGGGGCAGCGGCCACATGTTGGGTGGTCGGGAAGGGGCACAGACCATGTGTTGGGAGGGTGAGGGGGCACAGGCCACATGATGGAGGGGCAATGGGGACATGTGCTGAGATTCCTGCACCCACAAAGGGCATGGGATGCAGGGATGCAGCCGGGCCAGACCAGCTCCAGGCAGGAGCTGCCTCCATGGCCATCACTGCCAAAGTGAGACACCCCCTGCCCACCCAGCAGCAGCAGAGGTCACAACTCCACACCACTGCTGTTGCTGCTTCCATGCCTCATTATGGCAGCATGGCACTCCCTCATGAGCTGGGTCCCACTCAGTGGGCTATGGAGGCAGCTCCTCTGGAGCTGGTCTGGCCCAGCTGCATCCCCACACCTCACTGTGGGTGCAGAAATCTGGGGAAGGGGCATGTGCCCCCCTTCTGCATCACCTCTGCCCCCCTAAGTCCCTCCCACCCTTCCCACATGCTGCCTGTGCCCACAACCCGCTTCTCCACAGACCCACCCCATTCCCCACAGACTGGGGGGCAATGGGTCAGGAGTGAGAAACACTAGCAGAGCTATGACAGGCTGTGGTTCAGGAGTGAGGGGCACTGTCAGGGCTGGGGGGGGTTGTGACTTGGGAGTGAGGGGTGACAACATGGGCAGGGATAGGGCACCAGCATATCAGGGCTCCTGAGCACCACAAAGTAGTGGGGGGCAACCACCACAGCTGGACCTGTGTCCTGGTGATAAAGGGGGCAGGGGGAGCTCTGATTTTCCATGATAAAAAAATCAAAATCAAACATCAAAATATATAGGTATTTAGAATGTATTTTATTATAATGATTGAGGCACTGGTGGGCTTCCAAATTGCTTTAAAATTGTAAATATATCAATCAAACATTGTGTTCAACTGATGCCTATATATATGATAGTTTAATTTTAATCATAAAAAAACACAGATTTTGGGTTTTTTAATGAGAGAATTTGAAACTTGTTATCAGAGAATTTGGGATTTTTAAAAGGAGAAAACCAGGATCCCTGATGATATCCATATATTTAAGGGAATAAACCATTCTGCTGTAAAGCTCCTTTATTTAAATATAGCTATGTACATAGTAGAGGGTTGTACCTCTAACTATGCCAGTATAGAAACTGATGTAGATAAAGAGGTATAACACCAGTCTATAGACAGACCTTTATTGTTGTGGGCTTCCAGCTCACATATGCCCTTTGGATGCCGGAGTGCAGCACTTTTAACAATCAATTGAATGAGAAGACATTAGCATTTTATTCAAAGGTGGGATTTAAAAAAAATCTAGTGACTGATAATTTCCTGAAGATCCATTTTGCTGACATTTGCAGTGGTTATTACATTCTTACAGTCAGGGCAAGATTAATGCATAGGCAAACTAGGCACGTGCCTAGGGCCCTAAGTGAAGAAGGGGCCCAGTTGTGCTTATTTTACATATTATAATTATTGAGTGAAACAAAGTAATATAAATATACAGTATTAAGTAGGGGCCCATGAGTTGGTTTGCCTAGGGCCCACTAAAGGGTTAATCTGAACCTGCTTACAGTGGTAACAAATTTGGGCCTATAAAACAATGAAATGGAATCTTTCACCCTTTTAAATAAGATGGAACTGGTATAGTAACCAAAATTAGGAATATTAAATATTCTGCTTGTTTGCCATAACCACACTTGTAGATTTATAGCCAGCTGAGGAAGAAGAGGAGTGTAGAAGGTAGAGTCTGTGTCTGACGCATAATGGGGCTGCCCTGGGGAGGAGGAAATGCATGGGTTTTCTTGAAGCAAAACCAAGAGGACTAACTTTCACAGTGCACACTGAGATCTGCAGAGTCAGGTTCAGACAACCCCCACAAAGCACAGATTTGATTTAGCCAGGCCTCCCAATGTGGTTTTATTATCAAAACTGGGTTTGAGAATAAAAAAGGCAACAACAACTGCGTTTAGGTTGTATTTTCAGACATGTGGAGAAGTGGAGGAGCAGGGTTAATTTTTCTGTCTTGTTCAGTCATTTCCACCTAAGGTTCTTAGCAAGCAGAAGATTCCATAGGCAGGGCAGCTGGCTTTCTTTGCTGAATTTGAGGTAAAAATGATTTATCATGCAAAGCTTTGATGCCTTTTTGAGCTTCTTTATTGAAGTTACCTTGACATTGCTAGAAACACTGCTGCAGTCTTCAAAGCTCCCTTGACTTTAACAAAGCCATGGCAATTTACACCAGCTGAAGGTCTGGTGTTTAGTGTTTACAGCCGAACAAATTGATTCAGTTTTTACTTTCTTGGATATAAAATTCAATAGTAGTCACATAACCAAATAATATAAGTGACCCAGTCATTTGGTGGGCTTCAAATATGCACCCTTCTTTCTGTTCACCCTCCCAGAACTGTCTTTCAGGTCATGCCATCGCGTCCCCTGACTGCTGCAAACTCCTCTATTCCAAATTGTGCTCTTGTAGGTGCTGCTGCTAAGCTTTCCTCCCCTCTCCCCCTAACTACTTGATGCATCAAACCTCCAGCGGCTCCTTCTCATGCCCCTACTTTGTGCTCCAGGCAGGGGGGAAGTTGCAGCCAGGCAGTTTCTGCCCCAGCATTCAGCTCCCAGCCACCTTCTACCCACTCAGCTGCCTGGAGCAATAAGCAGCCACCTGCAGGTGGCCAAGTGGATGGAAGGTGACCAGGAGCTGGAACTTGAACCCCGTGTGCTGGGGCAGGAGCTGCCTGCCTGAAGCTTCCCCCTCACCTGGACCAGTGCAGCAGGGCCAGGGGAGAAGCTGCTGGAGGCAGAAGGAGGTGAGCAGTACCTGGGCAGTTGCAGCAGCAGCAGAAACAGCCCCACTGGGAAGCTGTGCACACTTGCTGGGGCTGGGGCAGTGTCATCAGCAGGTGTGGGGCAGATGCAGGTGGGAGCACAGTGTAGGTTGCCCTGGGGAGAGTGGGCAGGGCTTGGCCCCATGTGAAGTGCCATGACAGCCCTAAGCCAAAACACACCTGCACCATGTGGCCTGTATGAGGTCTGCTGCACATGCCCTCTGCCTTCCATGTTCCTCCCTACCCCCATCTGGCTCCCAGGACCTAGTGTATGGGTGGTGCCCCCCACACACGCCTCCCTCACAATCCCCACACATCCTCAGCCCCCACACAACCCCCCACCCACACCTATCTCCCCCACATCCTCCCATACACATCCACCTCCCCACACTCCCCCACAATATACAAGAGTTTGAGCAATTATGCAGTTGCCTCTGAATATACTACTCAAGCATAAATCAGGACAAAAATATTTTTTGAAATAAAATTAAACCATGTTATAGTAGACATTTCATTTTTAGTATACGATATATTTTTTTAGCTATAAATTGTTAAAATGATATTTTCTGAAATATTTTATGTGTGCGGCCCTCTACTGCTCACCAAAACTCGTTAAGTGGCCCACCAGCTGAAATAATTGCCCACCTCTGGGCTAACTGAACATTGTTAATATAGCATCCCACTGGTACGTGTCTGTAATCATATGTAATAATAATAGTGATGGAACCCTGTTTGTCTGGGGAAGGAAGAAATAGGGAGCTTTATTTTTAATAGTCTGAAGAGACAGTTAGAGGCAGTTTTTCTGTCATCTAGAAATGCATGTTAAGTAATGCTGATCCATTTGACATCAGCCACAAATGAAGCAAACTTCTGTCAGACTCCTTGGATGAGAGTGATTTTTGAATGGAATGCCATACATTAGCTTTTTCACTGTAGCAAGTAGTAACATAACAGAATGAATTTCATCTTGCTGTAAAACCTCTTCTAATCTTTAGGCAGTCCATGACATTTTCTTTCTTTTTATTCATTTCCTCCCTATGTTTTCTGTTTTAGTTGCATCTTTTTGACACTGTCACTTCCTGACCTTAACCTGTGTAACTGCATATTTAATGTTCTCATAGTACAATGTTTTATTGTGCACTGTTATTGCATACATAGTACCATAAGCTTACAAGCAATTTTAGAGCAGGTAAAGCATACTAAAGATAAAATGAAATAATTGACTTTAAAAGTTTGCAATATAAAGACAAAAGGTAGAGTATGGCTGGAGAGCCAAGAGTGAAATATACTCCAAATATCATTGTTAACAAGCTGCACAGCAAAGACACATGGTTGCCTTGACTTACATGGCTCTGTTCCACTCACATCATGAAAGAAGACTCAAATAAAGGAGTGGAGAAAGGAAGGAAAGGCAACAGTTCTGCATGCAGAACTCAAGGCAAAGGTATAGACTAGAATGGGGCTGTACAGAGATTTAAAAGTGTAACAGGAGGTGTCAGAAAGCCCTGTTTCAAGGAGGGGAGCTGCCATCAACTATTGGTATGGAGGGGTTAAATACCTGAAAGGAGTGAAGATATTAAAGTAACGGATCTCAACTGCTGGGGTCTTACTTTCTAATTGCCGGAGAGTTATGGCGAGAACCCATACAAAAATGAAGCCGATCTTTATTGGCTTGGTCCATGAACTGGAAGTTAAAATCATGTGGTCTAGAAGGTCAAGAAGGTCATTGCCCCAGAGAGGAGATGCACAGAGGAGCTTCAGCTTGTGCAGGCTGCACGGAGGTGCAGTAGTTCACTTGGCTCTCAGGCAGGGAGTTAGCTGAATCTCCTTTGGAGGAAAAGGGAAAGTGAAACTTATCTCGAAAGAAGATTCAGCTTGGGATCTTTGAACATGGAGTGGAAGCAACATCCCGATGAGTGTGATGGCTGACAGCTAATTTACCTAAGACAAAGCAAGAGAGTAATGCTCGCATTAGCAGGGATGATCCTGTGAAAGCAGCACAAGATGATGGGGATGGATGACAAGCGGGGATAAGAGACTCGGTAGACTTGGTAAAGTTCCCTGCAGTTGTGAATGCAAATGAACTTGTAAGCAGTGCATCACGGAATAAAGACGCCTAACTAAGTAGTGACTACATCAAAGTGGCATTGTAAATTGGGAGAGACCCTGTGTGTGGGTACCAGACAGTTTGACTTAGAAAATAAGAGCACGCATCTCAGGCACTGTACATGAGCCTAGGAATTGGTGATATTCACCACAAGCAATATCTGGGGTTAATGGTACAACCAGTTAAAAGGCTGATTCTTCTCTTGAGTGTGGATAGACACTCTGGGCATGTCCACACATGCAAGCACATGTGCTTGCAGCAGCTCAAATAAAAGCTGCGCAAATTTGAGCCAGAGCTTTTTGCTTCCGCGCATGTACTCAGACATGCATTTTGGTATGGAGCAAATTGTACCACTTGGGGCAAAATAACCCTGCCTGGCTCCTCCTGGATCTACAGCCAGGGGGAGCTAGAGCCCGGGGCCAGCGCCTGTGCTGTCCCCAGCAGTATAAAAAGTTACCCTGTCCTGGCTCTATCAGTACAAAAGCTGCCCGGGCAAGTAGCTCAGGGCTACTAGCTCTCAGGCACTTCTGGGGCCCAGCCCTTGTGCCAGCTGGACTGCTGAAGCAGCCCTGACTGTTCCCTGCACCCTTTACCCACTGTAGCAGTCTTGCAGTGGGGGCTGCTGCCTGGTTGTGACCTGCTGCGCACCTGCCAGAGGGACTGCATAGCCAGTGGAGGCATCTGCCCCTCTGGGCCAGCTGCCAGTGGACTGTGGTTGCAGGGTTGGCCTCTGTGTGACACTACTGCTGTCACCCTGCCCCATGCTCTGTGGGCAGGGCCCAAGTCAGCCAGACAGCAGCCAGACTGCAGGTAAGTGCCGGGGGGGGTTGGTTTTTTTAAAATATGAGGTGGTGGGGCAGGGATCAGAGGGGCTTGGGGGGGATGGGGCCAGCC
>NW_005842072.1:209088-209766 GCF_000455745.1 Alligator sinensis | reverse complement strand
TCCCCCCTCCTCCAGCCCCCCTGACCCCTTACTCACCAGCACTGGAGCCCTGGTGCTGAAACACGTGGCCTGGCCACCCGCATGTTTCACGACCAGGGTGAGGGGCCAACCATAGAGACGCTCTGACAGCCAGAGCGTCTCCATGAAGGACCCAGCCTCTGGTTGCCTCAGGGCATGATACGGGACCGTGCCCTGCCCTGCCCTGCTTTTTTAAACTTTGATTTTTTTAGCCCCCTGGATATCCAGGGGTCTAATTTTCTCCCTGCATTGCAAGTCTGTAGTGCGGGGAACATTTTTTCATTCCCACACGTGCCTCTTGCCCCGCCTCAAAGGGGTTTGTGGCGGGGCAAGAGGCACATGCATGCTCACCTGGATGCACCCTCTGAGGGTAAAGACTGACCAGCATTTCCATCAATCATCATCCATGGCATGGTATGGGCAGGGCATGGGGGATGGAGGAGACCTGGAAGAGGCTGGGAGTTTATACCTTGCTTGAAGTAAGGCAGAAGATCATACGTCCCAAAAAGTACTTTCTTTTTCCGTTATATTCTCACCATCAAAGGTGTGGCAAGTGAGTACAGAAGGAAAACAGGTGGAGATCCAGGCAGAACAGGACCAGCCTTAAATTATTGAAAGGTTACTGGGAACTTCTACAGAAAACAAGACTTTTTTTTTTGG